>NW_028263370.1:17448163-17748163 GCF_051168715.1 Poecilia mexicana | reverse complement strand
CTTTTTTGGGGGGGAAATCTTTGTCCGTACTCAGACAAAAATAAGATTTAGTGTTTTCCTCCATATAAGCAGAACAAATGATGCATTTAGGCTAAAAAAAAAAACACAACAGTTGAGATCATGAAGATGTTATTGATTCAGAGCAGGGGTGTCCAAAGTGTGGACCGGGGGCCATTTGTGGCCCTTAGAATGATCTGTTTTGGCCCCCAACAAGTCAAAAACTGTCAAATTTAACCAGCAAAATGGAAAACATCTCAAAAATTTTTGTTTTTTTACAATCTGAAATCCTTTTGATGTTTTGGATTTTTAATAATATACAGATTTCATAAAAGTGTGGTTTATTGTTCAGCTTTTTAAAAAAAAATCACAGTAAGCTAATTTTTGTATTTTTAATTTAATGAATTTTGTAACTCAGCAGTTTAAATTTTCCAGGTTTGTCACCCAAGGCAAAAGGTTTGGACCCCAGGTCCCTAAATTACAGAAATAAATCTTCAAAAAGGTGACCTTCATATTGAGTAATATAAATTAAATGTCAAAAAGTTTATTAGGTTGTGTAGATATTTGATCTGTTTGGCTAAAACGACATGAATTATTTAAGGAATAATGCAGTAGCATCACACAGCACCTATAAAAAGTATTCACCCTGTTGGAAGTTTTACCCTTTTGTCGCTTTTATAGAAATCCCTTTTAACATTAAAGTGAAAACTGATTTCTACAAAATGGCGACCAAAATATAAAACATAAAATACCTGATTGCATAAATATTCACTGCCTTTGAAGGGACTGACTTAATTCGACAGAGGTCCAGCCAATTGGTCCCAGCAGTCTCTCAATGAGACGGTGAGAGGCGACAACATGTTACCACGACTACGCTGAAGGAGTCATAGGTGCTGCTTTTTTAAAAATAATTAACGAAACAAAATGATTTTAAAGCAAAAATAATGGAAGACATTTTGATAGTGTGCCTGTCACAGTTAGACCAGGATCTTTATTACATCCTTAAATGGACTTGGTTACAAAAAAATGACCCAACTTAAATGTATATCACAACAGAACCAGACAGGGTTGTTAAATACATACTGGAATCAAACTGAAGACGCGTTCATATGTGATATCGACTCAAACAGAAAAGCTAATCCAGAGCTGGACAGATGGATGTCAGGTTTCCAGTTCCAGATCTTCCAGCCTCCCAGCAGCACCTACAGGAACCAGTCAGTGCAGAACCAGCCAAAGCCTCTCAGGACCCGAAAGGGCATCCTTCACTCTGGTATGGGTGGAGGCCAGTCCACATCCACCGACTGAACAGAAACACCAGTTAGACTCAGCATTAACACCCATTTATATTTTTTTACTGTTTCTTTTAAGGAGACCTATTATGCAAAATTCACATTTTGCACCTTTTTTTTTTAATTTACATTCACTTCTAAAAACAAACCAAGCACTTAAAAAAAAAATCACCTTTTTTGGCAATAAGTCGATGTTTATTTGTGTCTGGAAAGTGAACCGATTCAGAAACCTTGTGAATGTAACGTCACAGCCTGTCACCTAGCAACCCCAGTGGGGCTCTGCCTGTCACCTAGCAACCCAAGCTGAGTTCCAGCACATTTGGTCAGCTATGCTGGAAAACACCGATGTTTTGTTGTTTACTCTCCATCCAGAAACTGCTTGCTGTGTTCTTGTTGGCTGTGCAGGAGGCTCTATTTCTGCTTTTCTAAGGTTGTTTAATTGCGCACCTGTTTGCAGTCATTTTCACGTGCGAAAGTAAACGTTGAGTGGCCAGCAGCAGCTTATAAAACAGCTCATTGTGAAAGGAGCTCAAAATAGGCAGAACTGAGCAGAATAAAATCTGATTATCTTAGAATTATTTTGTGCATAAAATATAATAAAATGTTCTGTATAGCCCTTAAACATATCCTAACTTGTTCAGGGAAGCATGATAGGTCACCTTTAACTTCTTTTACATGCGCTATATTCCTCACCTCCACGTCCAGCTCCAGGATGTCTGTGTCGGTCTTCAGCAGCTGACAAAGATTCGGTTTAGTGCGTCCGAAATCTCCATGGACAAACTCCTTGATGTAGCTGTTTGAGAGACATTAAGGAACTTTAAACAACAACTTAGGCTACATTCACACTGCAGACTGAAGTGACCCAAATTAAATTTGAAGTTGACAGTTGACAAAATCAAAATCAGTTGATTTTGTCAAATCATGTTTTTTTTTGTTTGTTTTTTTTGTCGTGGTTGATCACACTTCCAAATATATGCGACTTTTATCTGATCTCCAGCGTGGACCGCAAACGACCTGAAAGTGTCCGGCATGCGCAGTAGAGGGCGCAATAACGTCATACAGAGAGCGAGCTCAGTGTTTAGCCAACCGCCTTAAAAACAGAAGAAGTGCTTGCGGAAGTAAACATGGATGCTAACGGAGGAGCATAGGATATGTTAATGTACTGGCTCCGGTTGTTGTCCGACCGGAGCCAGTACATTAACAACTTAATCCTCATGATCGTCCGCCATGTTTGCCGTTTTTCTTCCCGCGGACGCAGAATTGTGACGTTTGTCGTGTATCAACGACGATCAGGTTGACGCCTGAACCTATCAATCTGAACATTCAGGTATCTGATCTGGCCATTCAGATTCAGGTCACATCTGAAAAGATAGGATCGGATACCCAAGGTGCTCGGGTCGCATTCGGAAGAAATCCGAGCTGTGTTGTTCAGACTGTTGCGAAAATATCAGATACAGGCCACGTAAAGGTCGAAAACAAGGAATTGGGTCACATACTCCGCTTCGCATGTTATAAATCTATTTGTGACGTGTTCAGTCTGTAATAGTGTCAGTCGGGTCAGATTTTAAGTGAGGATACGTCCCAGCCTGAGTTTTCAGTCCCAGGTAGAAGTGATGTGAATCCACGAAGCGGACGTTCATGCTGTGGATGACCCTCTGCCGGATCGCCAGCGCCCGCCGGTGCAAAACCCTCAGAGGAGTTTTCTGGTCCAGAGTCAGGTCCTGCTAACAGAAAGTCAAAATCCTCATTTCTTGATTGGCTGTAATTTACGCAGAAGCCGATGGCAGTAACATTAGTACGTCACTTTAACTTACGCCATGTATGTCTGACTACAGTTATCCTTTTTATAATCTGGCTATTTTACTTTATTTTGAGAAGAAGTGGCAGCGTTTTTCAGCATGCATCCAATTATAATGTGATTAACTCAACGTTACCACGGTGAATTCATCAGAACCGACAGAAACTGAGCACCTTGATGTCATTAATGAAGGAAATGTCTTCATTCTCAATGGATTTCTGAGTCCAGACCAGCGCCGTGTACGACTTCGTCTTTTCTTCTTCTCCCTCTTTCATCCGACTCATGGCTTCTCTGCAGTTTACAAAAACACAACAGAGAAGAGAACCAGATTCTCACACTATGAGCACTGTAGAAAAAAGAGAGAAATATTAGGTACCAGTTGTCTCACCTGGTTACAATCTGCAGATCTCTCACTCTGATTTTATCTGAGGATTTGTTTATCGTCTGAAATCAGATAAGAAGTATAAAATTATGACGTCAGCTGCAGCTTACAAAAACTTTCACAAACTTTCAAATAAAGAAATCAATTTGAAAGGGTTTAGGTGTCCCAAAAACACCAATGCAAAGTGGATGTAAGTACAAGTTTATTACAGTTTACACTTTGAAATGCATTTCAAATTAAAAGCATTCAAAGAAAACAATTGTTTTTTAGGAGAAATATTCAAAATTAAGACCAAAAACACTGCAAAATGTAACTCAAAGTAGAGCTTGACAGACTGTAACGACTGAAGCTTTCACACTGTAGAAACTGACAAGTTATGTTTACAAATTACAATTTTATTGATAAAGCAAAGTTCACATTTGAAAGTGAGTTAAAACACTTTCAAACGTGTGCAGAAAACTTGAAGAGCCTTAGAAAGAAACAAAAGAGCAAAAATAATAACAGTTATTTCTTCTAAAAAGAAAAAGTAGCATTTCTTTTAATTAAAACACATTTATTTGACGTTCAGCACCTCCTGCAGCTGCTTCATCTCCACTTTGCTGAACCGAGATCTGTGTGGGTTCAGCAGCTCCATGGCAAATGGACGTCCTGCCAAAGAAAAATGCAACTAAATTTAAAAAACTAGAAAAAATCCTGAACAAATTATAATTAGGCAAATTGGAGTTTAGCAGTTATGTGTTGTTTTAGTCCTTACCTTCTAAATATTGTTGTAATGGAAGTAAAGACATCCAAATACTACATAACATTATTATTTTGACCAATAAGAAACTTTGAGTGAATTTATTAATCCATCCAGTGAAAGAGAAAGTCTTTTATTTTGAAGTTTATCTGTTAGCTGTAATGTAAACTTTCAGTCATCACTGATTTATTTTAACAGTGAATTTAGCACCGACTACTAAATATAAGTATAACTGTTAGAAGTTATTTATATATTTTAAAAAGTTTAGGACTTTATTTGAAAGGCCAAGGAAAATACCCACTATTTTTGATAATAAATGAAAGGCATCGAGTTTTGTTTCAAAAAGTTTCCCAGAACTTTACTTTATTTTGAAAGGCCAACTTAATCCCTTCATTAAAACAATGTTAGTTTTGTTAGTAGTGTGAAACTTACTATGGCAAAAGAGAAGTCCAAATTATTTATTTCTTAATTACTCTTTAATAATTGTAATTTATAATCATCATTAATGAATTTACTAATTAAGAGTTTCAAACTTGCTTATTTCAAAAGAGTGTTTGTTCATTTTATTTTGAAAGTCAAAATTAATCCTGTGTTGTCATTCTGCCAAAGAAAAAGACAACAAAACAAATAAATTTATACATATTTTGTTAGAAAAAAGGTTGAAAATTATGGCCATAAAGTGGTTAAAAACACAAACTGATGAATATAAATGTGTTTTTATTATAACAAAATCGTGGAAAAATAAGATTTTAGTTTCTGTCTCGTTAGCTAGTTTCATCCAGGTGTGTAGGTCACACCTGGATCAGGAAACCAGAAACAGTTTAAATTCATTCGGTCAAACAAAATCTCACCGTTTCCAAGCGTTCGGACATCCACGTCCTCTCTGCCCGAGGAGGAGAAATTAAATCCTGGCACAAAAAGAAAACACATTTAGTTATTTTTCCTAAAAAAAATAAATAAAAAAAAATCCTCTTCTGCACATTAAATATTAAATTATCCAACAAATTCTATCAATTTGTGTTTAATTAATTTAGTTTTTTTTTATGAATAAAAATAATAGTTGTTGAGGTGCGAGCAAAGTCATAAAAACAAAGAACAGTTTTCGCCAACTGAAGCTGAAGTCCTACCGTTAACGGCATAGAGCCGTTCAAAAGACTCGAATCGTTCGTGAACGACACATCAATACTCTCAGGAGGAATGACTTAGCTTCCTCCGATCATAAAAGTAATCCTGGCGTTGCTTTCTTTTCACCCGGTATCTTCAGTTTTTCTTTTGAGTGACCCGGTTTTTAAGCACCTTATCCATTATTATTCTTAAACATAAGCTGTCTGGTAAGCTAGCTGTAGCGTTGTATGGGGTTCCATTTGTATCAAAAATAAGTAGAAGTCATATGTGTAGATGTGTCGTTGCTATGTGTCGTTGGTCTATGTTGCATGTAGATGATGCATATGTAGATGTTGCATATGTCTATGTTGCATATGCGTTCGCTGCATGGACCACTAGAGGGCGCCCGCGGACCACTAGTCTGATCTAGATAGAACACTAATCTTTGGCGACGCAATCTGGTGAGGTTTGGGTTTAAAATGCGGACTCACCGTCAGCTCTGAAGGCAGACAGGATCGATGCGGCGATCAGTTCCTCCACGGAGGACTCCATCCTCCTCTCCCCATCGATCACCCATGGAGTCTGAGGCAGGCTGCGGCAGAACTTGTTGTACCTCCCTGACCGAATTCAAGAATGTTTCAAGCATTTTAAAGATAAGTTTTCACATTTTTCCAGCACAACGTGTTGGAGGTAAAATTAATAAATCAATCAAGTTTATTGGTATAGCACACTTCAGCAACAAGGCAGTTCAAAGTACAACATACAGTCATCAATAATTGAGGAAACATAACATTTTGATGGGTGCCATTACCAAAATCATTTAAACACATTAAAATGTCGATCAATGACATTCCCCCTAAAATTAATTGGTTAAACACAAACTACAAAGAGAGATACAAAAAAAATCTAAAAAATGTCCCTGCTATGTTTTCTGGCATTTAGCAAATAGAAATAATTTTGGTAGTTCTAACTGACCTAAAATATATAAATGAAAGTAGAAATGAGACAGTAAACATGTAAAGAAAGGTCCTTGCTGTCTTGCTTTACCTGCTATGAAGACAGAGACGTGAAGACACTGGATGTCCTGAGGGGTGCAGCTGCCGCTCTGCTCTGAAGGTGGACAGGGGTAATGTCTGGAAAAATAAAAGAAACATGAAAAAGCAATTGATGTTAAACAAAACACTTTGTAGAGACAACTCATTTCAGCGTTACTTACTCTAAAAACTTCCCATCTGATATCTTCTCCAGAGCTTTAACCACAGCCATGCGGGTAAACACTGACTGTAGAAGAAAGGAAAAGCATCATAGATGAAGAGGGTAAACACAGCATCAGTGAAATACAGAAACTGGACTCTGGCATCAGTGGACCAGGGGACCTATTATGCAAAATTCACTTTTTTATGTTTTTTACTTGTATTTGAGTCCTAACTGCTTCTAAAAACAACCCAAGTGTTAAAAAAGACATTCAGCCATTATTTGGTTTCAAAAACCTTCTAAGCATATGCTACTGGCACTGCATCCTTACCTAGCAACCCAAGCCAGGCCAAATTCTGTTACCTAGCAACGCAAGCTGAGTTCCAGCACATTTGGTCAGCTGACTAAATGTGCTGTATTTTACTGCTGTATTTGCTGTACAATGGCTGCTGGAAAAGACAAGTGTTTTGTTGTTGACTCGCCATCCAGAAACCACTGGCTGCATTGTTGTTGATTGTGCAGGAGGCTCTACTAATGTTTTTCAAAGATGTGAGTTGTATAATTGTGTGCCTGTTTGCAGCCGTTTTTACGTTTGAGTGTAAATGTTGAGTTGGGAGTGTGGCTGGCAGCAGCTTATTTGGATTTAAAGTGACAGGAGGCCCTAAAACAGATCAGACTAAAATCTCGTTATCTAAGAATGACTTTGTGCAACAAATGTAGTGAACGTCCTCCCTTATCCTTTTCAAAGAAGCATAATAGGTCACCTTTGACATCTTTACCTGTTTATTCTTGGTGGGTTTGAAGCAGTCAGGACAGCATTTGGCTCTGCAGGACGAAGAGAACAAAGCAGGCAAAAATAAAAATCTGAAACTTGTGGGCAAGTCTGAACTGATCACTATTTTATCTCTGTTCAATCAAAAATGATTTGTTGTTTGTTTTTACAGCTGTTTGATTTCCATTTTTACTTAACGCTGCAGGAATGTGACAGGTTTTGCAGTTGGGGACTCACAGGAAGTGGCAGTCAGATTCTGTGTCTGGATGAGTGAACTCCACACCGACCTCAAACGGACTCTGAAACAATAACAGGAATGACCAATAACTGAACACATGTTTTGAAAATATTATCTTCTGTGGAGTATTCATTACCCAATCGATGTAATGAATACAATCACAATACAATACTTTAACCTTCTTCTGCACCTAATTTATCCCATAAAATCCCAACAAATTTACGTTGAAGTGGAGCAACTTCTGACGTTGTTTCGTATAACTTTTTGTCTTCTGTTTCAATTGTATTTTTATTAATTAATTATAATTTTCAATCTAATATTATTTTAATAGACTCTGAGTTTTGATTCCACAGGCGGTGTTTTTTATGATTGGATCTCACCTACCTTGCTAACCACAGCCACGCCCTCCAGCTGTCTTGTGACCAGACCCTGCATGATCCACTTGAAGGCCTCCTTCACCTGGATGACATCATCTTTATCGAGCACTAAACCTTTCTGTCTGTAAGACCAAACCAACTCAGATTGTCCAAAACTTCAATAGGCAGTAATGTTCAAAATGTTCAACACAAGATCAATTCTTTCACCTGACTTCCTTCTTCACATGGAGCCAACAGGAGTGCTGAAGAGGTAAAGAATAAAACCTTAGCATACAATTATTTTGGGATGGAAGAATAAATAGAGCGGGTTTGTCTCGGGTGTGCTGACCTCACGCACACAGAGCTGAGCCGGCAGAGAGACGGACAACACAAGGGTGTCAAACTCGTAGTTTTGGGCCTTCACTGTTTCAGCGATCTGTGGAAACGCAGCAGCTGATTTTAACTTTAGGACAATATGAGAATTGATCATATTTTAAAACCTCGTAACAAAAATAAAAGCTGCAGAATGCAACTTTTGTTTTAAAAAAATGTGGTGATGATTTGGTATGACATAATCTGTGAAAGGATCAATCTCCTCCACCTTCCCCATGTGGTACTACTTAGTGCTGTCAATCAACCTCTGTGTAGCGCTGCTCATCACTCCTCTCTCCATTGCTTTCTGCTATGCTGAAGCTAGCACAACCTGTTGTGCATGCTAAGGCTAGTTAGCATGGCCACAGACAACGTATTTCTTTTGTAACTGCAAGTTGTTTCTCAGTCACTAGGACATTTTGCAGTGCATTCGCAAGGTTGATTGACAGCGCTAAGACTGTCCTCTGCTCTGATTGGTTGTTTTTGTTTGGGGGCGGAACATTTCTTCAGACAGTAATATTAGCTCAGGGAGGAAGAGATTGAGATCGATCTTTTCACGTATAACAAACTGCCACAACATGGTGACAGTTTTAACAAATATGTAAAAAAATAAAATAAAATAAAAATTTAAAATTAAAGTTACATACTGCAGCTTTAAAGTATATTCCTTGGATTAAAACACAGCTGACAAGTCAAAAATGCTCTAGGAAGTGGCAGAAATTACACAATAAAACTCCAAGACTAAATAAAAAAACAAAAGAAAACACAATATATTTGAATTGTGCAGCCTAATAATGTGCAGTTAAGCACACAAGCGTTACATACTGCATCTTTAATTAAAAAGTAGAGAATAATTTCTGACAAATGCAAACCTTTACTGCCTGATCTGGGCCACATAAATCCTGCAGGATTCCCAAACATACGACACACACGCTTGGCTCCTTCTTCAGCGTTACCATGGCAGCAGCATCTGTTTCTGACTGAACAGCCTCTATGGGATCCAGTTTGGCCCTTTTACAGGGAGGGTCTTCAACAGTTTGAGACAACTCAGTATCATGGGGCTTGATGTCTGCTGAATCCTGGACTTTGTTGTTTTCCTTCTCCATAATGAAAGTCTGAAGTTCTTTAAGAGTCTCCTGCAAAATATGAAACAGTCAGTAGATTGTTGCTCTGGTTAGCTGTGTTGGACGCACACAATAATAATTTCCAACAGAAATAAGCTGGAACCAGCAGAATCGGACGCAGCCCTACATGCTGTGCTTGTCGATAAGCAGCCTGGACGCTCACACAGCAGAACCTGAGCACACAGCGAGCGCAGCAGCCGGCTGTCAACAGCTTCTCAACGATGGGTTTGTCCTTCTCCTTCAGCGGCAGCATCACTGCAGACTGCAGGAGGGAAGAAAGCACTGTGGTCAAAATACTACAAGAGACGTTTCACTAAATAAATTCAATACAAATATCAAATCCTCTGCGTTTCCGACTCAGATATTGAGACAGCAGAACTCTTTTTTTTTATTGCATTTGGATAAAAGTCTTTTGAAAGGTTTTCAAAACTGGGTCTGGTGTAAGAAAGATTTCTTACACAAAGAAGCTTTTAAGTTTCAATATAATAAAATTTGGTCTTCTAACAGGGAATTAAGATATATATGTATATCATGTACATAAGATCTTCTCAAGGCATGCATGATTTTAAGGTGCTTCTTAAGATCAGTTTTTATCCGATGGCATTTAAGTCTTTGTGATCCATTGTAATTGTGGTAAATTATTTTATTATTGTTGTCTTAATTATAAATAATGTATCTACTGATTTCTGTACAGCACTTTGGTGCAGGTTGACCTTTTTAAAAAGTGATTTATAAATAAATTTGACAGGGAAAAATAGTGACATAATTTTATTCAAGGAAGTACTTAAACAAAACTGCTTATACCAATATGTTAATATCCAAAAAAGCTTTTATTCTGCACATATTAATGGGTAAAAACGTCACTCCAGGCTTTTGTGTAATTTTTCTCTCACTTGACTATTATTGCATTACTTTGAGTTGGTCTCTTGCAAAAAGAAAAAAATCCAAATACAATACATGATCAGCGATATACTTCCGATATAAACAAATAAGGTGAAAGAAGTGACACATTAGCGTATTTCCATTAATGCATCTATTTATTGTGTCTTTGGATAACAGCAGTACCTAACCGTGTTGACATTATTCCTGCAAAAGGTCAGAAGGCAGTTTTATTGCTCGATCTCATTTGTTCATCTGGTTCAAGAGTACGACCACGTTTAAAACTATGGTAATCAGCGAACAGTAAGCATTGGAAATTCACATTTTTTGAAAAGTGGACCGTGTACCTGAGAGTAAGCTCATGATGAAACCTCTTAAGCGAACCTACCTCATACGGAGTTTATTTTGGAGAATAAAAAGAAACCAAACAACGTTTAGTTTTCAGTGAAACGCAGTTTTCTGCATGTCTGCGTCTGCAGTCCAAACTAATCAAGCTAGATAAGCATCACGAGCTAGTATCTATTTTAATGAAAAGTTTTTAACTACGTTTGAGGCATATTTTTATTTTTAAGTATATACACGTGGAACAAATATATCAGTAAAATCATTTAAGAGCAAAAAAAATATTATTTTTGTTTATCACTCGACACGTACTGCCTGATTACGTCATCTTCATGCGCCGGGGATTTGACAGTCGGATCCTCCTTCTCTCTGCAGCAGCCGGTGGCTCTGGAAGTTTCTGACGGCGGACCCGGGGAACACGCCTTAATCCAAGTCCATCCGAGGCCGAACCGCGAGGTTTCACCCACTGGGCCTCATCCATTCCTCTCTAAAGTTTCCCGTTAACATTTCCCATCGTATATAAAGACGAAATGCCCGAAGCCATGGCGGTACCGAAGGTATCAAGTGGAGGCCACTACAAAGGAGGGGCGTATGTGGACCGAGACAAGCCGGCCCAGATCCGCTTCAGCAACATCTCTGCAGCCAAAGGTGGGCTGAAATGTTAAACATGTGTTTGGACCTGCTTGTAATGTTCGGGTTGTACCTCAGCTCGGCTCGGTTCAGGTTGGGCCGGGGTCGGCACCGTTATTTTGGGTCTAACGGAAGCTTCCTCCGGGCCTGGAATATCTTTTGTGTTCCCCATGCTGAAGTGAAATATATCTCCTCAGGATAAACTTAAATAAAGTAAAAATGTTTGGAAGTTGTTGGATTGGATGAGTTTTGATTTGGTGCTGATGATCATGACTCAACACTTTAAAAACATTACCTTAGCTGAATGACTCAAGTATATTCTGTGTTTTAATTGTTGTTTAGCTCGTTTAAAGTTGCATTATTTTGTTTTTTTCAGTGGCAAAAATGTATTTAGATTGTCATTTTAAATACACATAATGCAACAATCATTTTAAAGGTTTTTAAATCACTTTTCATACAACAGAAAATGCAGCACAAAATGCATTGCAGAAACCAAAGAAACCTCTTTCTCCACCCTGGTACTCAGTTTTAAATATTGTAATTGTAAATATTGTAATTCTAATTTAATCCAGATTAAAACATTAAGCAGACCAAAACCGATTTTTGTCTATTTTGAATCAATTCAGAATTCCCTGAACTAGGAATTGTGATTCTCTAGAGAGCTGATTTTTATAATGTTTTTGTTTTCTGCGTCACAGAAATCATAAGGGTGATAAATTCTCATGATGCCCTTTTAGAAGAATATTTTTTCAGCATTCTCTGTTCTGACTCATCGTGTATTTGATTGGCAGCTGTTGCAGACGCCATCAGAACCAGTCTGGGACCCAAAGGAATGGACAAGATGGTGAGTTGGACATATTTTCTTTAACTACTGTCTTTATTTGACGAGGTTCATTAAGCGGAGGCGTTGCTGTTTCAGATCCAGGATGAGAAAGGCGACGTGACCATCACCAACGACGGAGCCACCATCCTGAAGCAGATGCAGGTGCTTCACCCGGCTGCCAAAATGGTGAGACGGAAACTTTGCGTCCGTTTTCATGATCTGACAACAAAAAATGAATTTCCTGTTGGAGTGAAATTAACCCTGTGTGTGTGTGTGTGTGTGTGTGTGTGTGTGTGTGTGTGTGTGTGTGTCAGCTGGTGGAGCTGTCCAAAGCCCAGGACATTGAGGCTGGAGACGGTACCACCTCTGTGGTGGTGATTGCTGGAGCGCTGCTGGACGCCTGTTCCAAACTGCTGCAGAAAGGTGAAAAACACAGAACTGAGAAAAACCACACCGCCATGTTTAGATGTTTGTTACTGCAACCAACAATTATTTTAGCAATCGATTATTCTGACGGCCAATCAGAGGAAAAATTGGCACATTTTGTTGATTTTTTTTTTCATTTCAGAATTGTGCAAATAAACAATTCAGCCCCTTTTAAAATAAGAAAATAAACAATTTATTGACTAAAATGTAATTATGTAGCATTTAAATAGTGTATGTTTGATCATTGGTAGCAAAAAAAAAATTAACCTCAACATGTGCGAAGCTTGGCCCTTTTTTGTCAGCTTATCGGTACATTGTAGAGCTGATTTGTTATGTTTTGGATTAACTGATTAATGAACAAAATATGTTTAATTTATAGATTTATTTATAATTTAATATATTTCAATGTGCCTTCTTATTTATTTCTATTCAATCGTATTTAAATTACTAAGCAATTTCCTTTGAGAATCAATAAAATAAATATATATTACTCTATTCTGTTAAGAGATTTTTTTTCTTGGTTAGAACATTTTTACAGACAGTTTTTCTGTTTTTCTTTTTTTCTGTCTTAAATGCAAAATATTCATATTTTTTGTACCATTTTGACTTAATTACTGCTCTGAGTGTGGTGTTCTTTCAGCAAATTGACTTTTTGAATCTGTATACTCAATCAATTACTAAAGTAGTTGACGATTATTCCAATAATCGATCAGTCGTTTTTAGTTCTCTTAATTGGTTTGTTTCCGCTCCCTGCTCTGTGATTGGTCAGGAATCCACCCCACCATCATTTCGGAGTCGTTCCAGAAGGCGGTGGATAAGGGCGTGGAGGTCCTCACCGCCATGAGCCGCCCGGTGGAGCTGAGCGACCGAGAGACGCTGCTCAACAGCGCCACCACGTCGCTGTGCTCCAAGGTGGTATCGCAGTACTCCAGCCTGCTGGCGCCCATGAGCGTGGACGCGGTCATGCGGGTCATCGACCCGGCGACGGCCACCGGCGTCGACCTGCAGGACATTAAGATCATCAAGAAGCTTGGGTGAGTTTCCTGTCGGTTTCTTTTATTGTAACAGTCGGTTTTGCCAGTTTTCTTACTGTTGATGTTGTTTCCAGTGGGACCATTGATGACTGCGAACTGGTGGACGGGCTGGTGCTAACGCAGAGGGTGGCTAACACCGGCGTGACCCGGGTGGAGAAGGCCAAAATCGGCCTCATCCAGTTCTGTCTCTCCCCTCCCAAAACTGATGTGAGTTAAAAACAATAGCTGAGATTAAAATAATTACTTTTTAGAGATAATAATACTTTTATTTGTATAGAAACTTTTTAAACAAATGTTACAAAGTGCTTTACATACACAAAACATCATAAGTGACACAAGAAACACAAAATGTATTTCAAATTGGTTGAAATACATAATTAAGATGACAATAAAATCATAAAAATACAAATGGGATTAAAAAATTAAAGCCATTATTAGTTTTAACCAATCAGTGGATCAAGCAGTCGACCAGGAATCGGAATTGGCCCATTTTCCTTTACATGAGTGTTACTGGTCATTTGCAGCTCAAATACAGAAAAATGAAAAAGTATTTTTAAGTTGAATAAAAAAAAGTTAGTTTGTGTGCAGATCTCTTTCTAAGTGTTAGGATTTTTGGGATTAATAATTTATATCAACAATAACTGAAGAATTTTGAATTGATATGAGTTACAGTAATGTTTTTAATTTCCCTTTGGTATTCATAAACTATTTTTTACTTTGAATTGAATTGAAAGTTGCCAACTTCACTTTTTTACTATATTTAACAACTTTCTGGATGAAAAAAAATATTGTTGGCCAAACTCGGAATTAACAGGGCAGATTATTTTAAGGATATGAGTTAAAAATTAAAAAAAGACAAATTTATATCGGCCAGGAAAAACCACATTGGTGCATTTCTAATGTTCTCCTTTTTCAGCACTTTATGATTAGATTTTCTTATTTCTATAAAGAAATTGTTTTGAGTTACGTTTTTCCTCTTGGACAGAATGAAGGTGTTACACTTTAATTTTTTTAATTAGCAAAACTGCACAAAAGTAAATGTTGGCATGACCTTTACATGACAGATAAATGCTAATAAAATAGCTTTTTGTTGCACAATCGAAGCAAAAAATGCATTAAATTGGCATGAAATACTCTAATCATAAACCAAACCTTCAGATTACTCACCTTCATTTCAAAACACCCCTGACAAAAGAGTTTTGTTTTTTTTTAATTCCTGCTGTCTTTTGGTTTGCAGATGGACAACCAGATCGTGGTGTCGGACTACGCCCAGATGGACCGCGTGCTGCGGGAGGAGCGCGCTTACATCCTCAACTTGGTGAAGCAGATCAAGAAAGCCGGCTGCAACGTTCTGCTCATCCAGAAGTCCATCCTCAGGTGCAGAAGTTAAAAACAGCAACACACAGTTAATGTTGTTTGTTTCCCCAACATTAACTAACTGTGAGCGGTTCTGTGACAGAGACGCCCTGAGCGACCTCGCTCTGCACTTCCTCAACAAAATGAAGATCATGGTGGTGAAGGAAATAGAAAGGGAAGACATCGAGTTCATCTGCAAGGCGAGTCCAAACTCCTCCTATAAACCTTGGAGTTTACACTTAGTTACATCTATTCTTCTTCTACTATTTACATAGACGATGATGCCGAAGAGTTAGTTTAGCTTTGTTTTTATACATCTAATGAGGCCTAAATGTTTTTGAACCTGATCTTCACATCTACCTGATCTATAAAATAGTATAAAATAGTGATAAGTCTTTTTATTTTTGCTACAGACTATTGGAACAAAGCCCATCGCTCACATTGACCACTTCACCGCAGAAATGCTCGGCACAGCGGAGCTGGCGGAGGAGGTCAGCCTGGACGGCTCTGGGAAGCTGGTGAAGGTACGATCACTAAAACAGTCCTTCATGTTTCAGAATGAAGTCTGAATGAAAATGGCTCCATGTCGGGCGCCATTTTCTTGGGGAGTGAAAGGTGGCAAACAAAACAAATCATCACACCGAGCTCTGTTGACATGCTCCATTTGGGCCAGCGTTGGACGGTTCTGGGCGCACCTGCATCACACAGTTCACATATTGTGATGTGTGATTTAGCTACTTTTCACTCCCAAACAAAATGGCGCCCAACGCGGGACGATTTTCGTTTCATTAGTGCAAAACAGCCACACAACATAATTATTAACTATTAACATAATTTATCCCTTTACAAGTGCAGTGCTGTGTTCTACATGCAGTGGATTGCGAAAGTTATCTTTTTTTTTAGATTTGCAAACCGATTCAATATTATTGTTGGAGTTTATTTCGTCACCTAGTGAATCACAACATATACATTAGCTAAGAGTAAGTAAAAAGAGTGTCTTCTTCAAATTTTCTGTAATACAAACTGCTACAGCTGAATTTGCAACATGTTGGACCCGAGTTCTGCTTGTGCTGAACCTTTAATCTCTCGTTGCAGATCACCGGCTGCACCAGCCCAGGGAAGACGGTAAGCATCGTGGTTCGGGGATCCAACAAGCTCGTGATCGAGGAGGCTGAGCGATCCATCCACGACGCTCTGTGTGTGATTCGCTGCTTGGTCAAGAAGAGGTCAGACCTTTTATTTTAATTATTTTCTCATTTGTAGTCCTGGTCGGTCTTCAGTTTCCCCCCTCTGACAAAGGCGCTCCTGCTTTGTTTCCTGCTGCAGGGGCGTAACAAACAGAGGAACATTACAGTAGAAAGCTCACCCTTATTAACGCCTGGTTGTGTTCAGCAACTTGGCTGGAGAGCATTCTCACAACTATAACAAACCAAATTAAATTAAAATCTTGACAAATTAACAGAAACGGTTATGTAAAGGCTACATAATCAGATGTCTCCTGGTTTTGTGTTTGTGTTAATAATTGTTTTCCTGTCTCTAGAGCTCTGATAGCCGGAGGCGGCGCTCCAGAGATCGAGCTGGCCGTGCGGCTGGCCGAGTATTCGCGCTCCCTGGGGGGCATGGAGGCCTACTGCGTGCGGGCGTACGCCGACGCTCTGGAGGTCATACCCTCAACGCTGGCTGAGAACGCCGGCCTCAACCCCATCTCCACGGTGACGGAGCTGCGGAACAGACACGCACACGGAGACAAGATGGCGGGCATCAACGTCCGCAAGGTTAGCAGGCTTTACTGCAGCTGTTTACACAAACGGATCCGCTCCAGACTCGTGTGTCTGGAGCGGACATCAACGCTGCAAAAGAGGCGTTTGTACTCAATGATGTAACCCAGCGTTTTTCAGCCAGGGGGCGCTGTGGGCGCCTCAGTTAGTCATTGTGTCATTGTCTGGGTTTGCACAGTGGATCTGAAGCCAGAGATTAATGCTCTTTGTGGGGTAAAGTTTGTGAACCCCTGATGTGACTGACGTGTTTTCTGCTTTGATAGGGAGGAATCTCCAACATCCTGGAGGAGCTGGTGGTTCAGCCTCTGCTGGTTTCCATCAGCGCTTTAACTCTGGCCACAGAAACGGTCCGCAGTATCCTCAAGATCGATGATGTGGTAAGACGTAGTGTCCTACTTTAACATGTCAGTCCTCTGTTAGTTGTTTGAAAAATGTGTTCAATGCTTTATCTGTTTGTGTTTCAGGTGAACACTCGATAAGTCTGCCCAGTGACGCGTCATGAAGTCGGTTCGTTCTGTGAGGGATCAGAAGACCTGAACGTCTGTTTGCTCAGATTTCATCTGTAGTTGTTACTTTGCCTAATTTAAATAAAAAAAGGCTTTTGTTGTTGACACTCCAGCCTTGGTTTCTTGTTTATTACTGCTTGCAAAGAAAGTTGAAAGGTTCAGATGCATGTTGAAGGTAACAAATATGTTTCTTTTAGATTTAAGTTTATCAACATTAAAATGTTAGAATAAAGGCAAACGCACACAATGAATCATGCACAACAAGTTGATTGTCAACAGATCAGGAAACCGATTTTGTCCTGGGAAAAGAATGCAAAAAGTGTGGTTATTTAAAAATGAATGCTTTGTATTCTAAAAAAAAACAGTTTGTAATCTTCCTGCCCCAATTAAAAATAAAAAGCTTCCATCTGTACCAGCAAAATAGGATTTTTTATAAAACTAAGGAAATCATGGACAACCCTGATCATCCTCTTCATCAGACTGTCTTGGGAAAACAGTGTCTTCAGTCAGAGGCTTATTTAAATTTGTTGCAATACAGACTGCCTCAAAAGACTTTATCTGCCGACAGCCATCATTACCTACAATAACTCTTAAATAATTAGAGTTAATATGAGTTACAACATGTAATTTCCACACTGAGGCCACAACTGGCATAAATCCTGCTGGTGGCCTAACACTCAAAACATGTCAAAATATATTTTCATTGAGTTTTTGTTTCACAGTAGTTTTGTAAAATCCCCAATATTCTGGGGATTAAACACTTCATCGGGTATATTCTATGTGGAATTTTAAAATGCATTGTTTGAAGAGTAAAAGCCATTTAATTGTATCGAGTATAACCAAATAAACTCCTTAATGACTAGAATTGGGTATTAACTAATTACATTTATTCAATTACATTTACTTCACTTTAAAAAAACTAAAAAACTTCTAGGAGTATTTTTATTGAGCTCTACTTTTTACTTTTACGTGAGTAATTTTGTTATGAAGTATTGCTACTTTTACTTGAGTATAATTTCTGGATTCTTTACCCGCTAATTGAAAAATAAACAAAAATCCACCAGACAAAGAAGCACACCTGCAGTTTCATGAGTTTTATACAGAAATAAATTGATTTGGAAGAAATTTAAATGTGCTTTATTTTCTTATTTTTTGTTACCTACATATGAATTATCATTTTGGTCCTTAAAATACCAACATTCCCACTTAACTTTAAATGTTAGTCCGTTGAGTGTGTAACTTTTAAATATTAAATGATCATTTTGATCAGTTACTTACTATATTTTACTTTTACGAGAGTAAAAATATGTTGAAGTGGAGCTACTTTTATTTAAGTACAATTGTTGGGTACTCTACCCACTTCTGAAAACATATTTGGTTTAAAAATGTGAAAAAGATTATTTATTTGCGTTGACGTTTTATTACTTCCTGATATGTCGTCACTTCCTTCGCAACCAAGCTTCCCCGTTGCTAGGCTCACTTTACGCTGCTTGATTCCTCTAGTCTCCGTCGTCGATAACTTAATTTAACATAAACAAATTTAACTTTCAAAGTAACTTTAACAAATTTGACCAACCGTTATGGCGAATCCTCACCGTACGAACGTCCTGGTGACTTCGTGTCTGAAAACGCCGGTTGACCCGCACACCAAGGCTCCTTTAGCTTCATACGAGCGGGAGAGAGTTCTTCCTTACTCGGCCATGGGCCACCTGGACAACCGGGACTACGAGAAGGAAGTATGTGCGTTGGGAAAATGTTAATACAATTGGTATTTAGTGTAATTTGTCATTAAAAAGTTTCTATTACTAATCTAAAATTGTAAAAGTACTTGAAGTTTTAAATTGTAAATTGACCGCAGGTTTTAAAATCTCCTTAAATTGACTAATGTGTCAACTGCATGCTTTTATTATAGGGGTAAAATTATTTTTTCAATATATAGTATCAGAAGTGGCTCACTAATGTACCACCTGAAATGTTTTTTTTAATATATATTTAAAGATGTGATTTTAAATGCCAGACTACTCACAACTTAGACTGGACCTGCTCTGACCTCATGTGTGTCATGGAAAACACTTGATCTCCATAATTTGTTTTCCTGACTATTTTCGGATTTCCGTCATGGATAGATTACTAGAGGTCACATTCAGTTGATAATCCCATCCTCTTGTTTGTCCTCTGGTTAAATCTGCCTTTTTTTCCCCATGCAGGTTGTTGATGTCTGATTATAGGTTGTAGTAATAAAACCAAACACCTGATTAAATCTGAACATCAGCTGAACTTATTTAGACTAAACTGCCTTTTTCTGTTTCACCATCTGGTCCTTGTCACTGTCGCAGTGGGATAATAGGCTTAGCCCTGCAGGAGCCTTAGCGTCACTCAGTGGTTGCATTGTTCAAATGTTGCAAATGTAGTCCCACAATTTAAAAAATGAGGCTCATTTAATTTGGAATAAGAGGCAAATATTTTCATGTTGCAAGTAATGACCTGTGATGTGAGTTTGCATTGTTTTTTTGTGATATTTTATGATTTCAGTTGGAGTACGAGGACTTGGGATCGGATTTCTGTTATGACGACTATCTGGGAAAGGAAGATCCTCGCATGGGGGGCGGCCATCATAGAGCAGCAGCAGACTACCTCGACCTGAGTAAAATCTTCTTTTCTAACGAGGAATACTATAGCAAGCTGGAGGAGCTCAAAAAGGCCCATCTGCGCACCATGGCTGAGCTGGAAAGCATGTATCAACAAAAGCTGCAGCTCAGGTCAATGGATCCCTTAGATATGGCAACGCTGGAGCCAGGGCACAGGTAGGTGGTTTCAAACTGTGTCATGACAGTTACATTGTCTATCCTTTCACACTTTTAAACAGCTTAAAATAGACAAAATAGCAAAAATTGTAATGATAAATTCTTCGTTTATTTGCTTTTTTTGTTAGACTATTGCTTGTATAACAGAACAGTTTAAACAAGAAGTCCATAATTTTGATGAGAAAATAAAAGCATGTACAGCTATTCTGATGATTAATTGAGTGAATGAGTGAAAAAAAAATGTATACATTCTGCAAATTTTTTTATTTCACCACTTAAGTTTACTTGATAAAACACTGAAAATACCCAAAATGCAAATAAATAATTAAGTTTATTTTTTTAAATAAAAAAAAAATTATTGCCTAAAATGTAATAATTTAATGCAGCTACAGCTGAAAAATACTTTTAACATCAACATGTGGAAAGCTCAGCCCTTTCTGTTTCACTTAGCATCAATAAAATATATGACTGCTATGTTTAATATTTTTAGTTGAACTGATTAATAACTGATAGCAAAAGTAGCTTAAAAGGGATTTTCTTTCTTTTTCACACAATTTGAACTTGGTGAAGCTAAAACTATGCTACTTGAAAAGTTCTGGCTTGAACATATTTGCAAAGTTTTTTTTTTATCCTAAATACAAAATGTATATATTGTTTTTGCAGTTTTGACTTAATTACTGCTCTGAGTGTGTTGTTCTTTCAACAATTAGTCTTTTTTACTCCAGTTGACAATTAATCAGTTAATAAATTAGTTGATGATAATTGCAATGATCAATTCATCAAGATTATTCGGATTAATCGTTTCAGCCCTAATCAGATTTAAATTTATAAAATGCTTTTGAAAACATGCATGTTTTTTCATTTTAATTATACACTATTGTTATTGTTTTACCACATAGAATCTTAATGAATTGTATTATAATGTCACAGCCTTACATTTATCCTCACCAGCCTTTCTTATGTCCAGTTACGTTATTGTTTTTGGTCTTTGGAATTAAAATGCTTTTGGTTATCTGCAGTGGTTTAAAAAAAGTTAGTACATCCCTACAACGCATGTAAAAAAGCCAAACGTTTATAAATTGTTTATAAGGCATCTGTACAATTTGTTTGTGAATATTATACTGTAGGTAATTTTCACCCGTTCAGTAAGTTGTAAACACAACGTTGCCACAGTTGGATATTAACCAGTTACATTTACTCAAGTAACTTTTTTGAAAAAAAAAAAAAAGTACTTTTAGGAGTATTTTTACTTTTACTTTGGTAATTATCACTACTCTTACTTGAGTAAAATTTCTGAATAATCTACCCAGTGTGAGTTTACTGAAAGAAACTGATTTGGAAAACAAATATTTTGCTTGATTTTATATTATAATGAATTATTGTAATTTTGATCCCTAAAATATCAAAATTTCCACTTAACTTTATGTTTTGGTCTGTCTGATTATGTACTTTTTAAATGCTAAATAACTGATAATTTGATCAGTAACTCAGACTTTTTACCAAATAGTTTTTTACTCTTGAGTAAAAATACGTTGAAGTAGAGCTACTCTTACTTTAGTACAATTTTGTGTACTCTTCCCACCTCTATCAGATAGAATATCAGAATAATATTCAGTTGCTGTATTAAAATGTCTCTTTTCTCTTTTCAGGCTGCTCTGGTCAAATTTAAACCCTGCAGCTTCACATCATCCTTTGAGAAAGTCGCACTCCGCTGTTGAGCTCCGCTGGATCTCTGGGCAGTCAGACTCATCCGACGAAAATGAAGCTTGGAGCAACACGGTGGAAAAAGGCCTTCTGTTCTCTCCTAAAGAGTACATCAAGAACATGTGGAAGGACTTCAAGATTCCCTCCAACAGCCACCGCATGTCCTCCTCCTCACTGCACAGCGCGCCTGGAGACCAGAGGAGACTGAGGAGGAGAAGGGACAAAAGTGAGCAGGAAGACGGCAAACCCAACGTGACCGTCCCAAAACCCTTCCACATGACGCTGCGTGAAGCTGAGAGGCTGAAGCGTGGCGTAAAGACCCGCTCTGAGGTGGAACGGGAGAACATGGAGCTGAAGAGGCAGCTGGAGGAGCTGACAGAATGCCAGAAGCAGTTCCGGGCCAGCCCCGTACCCGCACACGTCCACCTTCCGGTTTACGAAGAGATGCAGGAGCGCAACAAGGAGCAACGGAGAAGCATGCGAGATCGCGAGACGCGGCACCTCCGAGCCCTTCAAAAGCCTTTCAGCTTCTTGGAGAGGGAGAGACTAAAGAAGGAGCAGAAGCAGCTGCAGCAGCAGCAGCTGCAACAAGCCGACAGCGAGAAGATAAAGCCTTTCAAAGCCAAGCCTGTGCCAAAATCCGTGTATGCAGCCGCGTCAGGGGATCAGGTGAAGGAGAACGAGTTGTATCGCTCCATCAAGAAGTATATGAGGGTCCAGGACTTGCTCCGGAGTTCCTCAGAGCCTCCCAGCATGCTCACACGGCGCCTGAATGATCGGAAGAAGCCCAAACACGAACCGGGCGAAGGCTTTACCCACAAGCCTCAGATAAACAGAGAGGTGCCCGACTTCAACGCCAGCTACAGACGCTTCCAAAAGCAGCTGGAGAAGCGGAAGGACGTGAAGACAACGACGGCGTGCGAGCCCTTCGAGCTGAAGACGTCCCAGATCTCCTCGCACCGGGAGCGCATTCTGGCCGACATCGAGAAGGACCAGAGCAGCCCGCGGTTGCTGCGCTGGCCCCACATCAGCCCCGGGCCGGCGCGGACCCCCAACTCAAGCCTCTGTTCGTCCCTGTCGGGAAGTCTGGAGCTGCTTCCTGCCAAAGTTACAGACGCTACTAAAAAGCGTCACGAAGCTGTGAGGTACCAAATTAAGACCCCAAAGGATTCCACCATAATAGTAGAAATAGTGACAGGCTCTGAACTCTGATGACCCGTTTAGCGGTCCTGAACAGACCCCACACCCCCACCCCAACACCTGCTGTCTGTCCTAAAACAGCTTCCAGCCCAGAATAGCTTCCCCCTGCCCTTCCTTTTGCCAAAGTCATCTCCTCCGAACCTTTCTCCATCTGTGACTGCAATTATTTTTGTAGAAAAGCTCTGGAGCAGAGGAAGAAGGCAGAGGAAGAAGAGGAGCGTTGGATGGAAAAGCAGAGGGAGAGAGAAAAGAAGCTGCAGAGGATGGTTTTAAAACGAGCCCAAGCAAATGACCCTCATCTTGCTCTTTCACAGACCAACAAGAGCAAACTGAAAGAGTTCAGGTGTGCACAGTGGTTTTACCTGTTTGATTAAATGTCACTTATCAATCAGGCAATCAATCAAGTTAATTTGTATAGCATATTACAGCAACCAGCCAGATCAAATGGCTTTACATGGTGAAAACATTAAAACGTCATACAGTCACCAATTGTGAAAACCAGTAACAGACATTACATTTTGTCAAGTGGCATTGTTAGAAACGTTAATATACGTCAGATAGTTGATTAATGTTTCATTCATTATGTTTCAAAACCAACTCTAAAACGGGAGGGGTTTTTAGTCTGGATTTAAAGGAACTCAGCGTTTCGGTTGTTTTGCAGTTTTCTGTTAGTTTGTTCCAGATGTGTGGTGCATAGACACTGAATGCTGCTGCTCTATGAATGGTTCTGATTCTTGGGATGCAGACCAGAACCAGAAGACCTGAGAGGGCTGGAAGGTTGCTATGATGATAGCAGTGATTCATAAGTTAATAACAGTATTTTAAAGTCTTTTCTCTCAGTGTAGCGACTTTAGAACTGGGTGATGTGCCCTAACGTCCTGGTTTTAGTCAGAACTCCAGTGGCAGCGTTCTGGGTCAGCTGCAGCTGGAGGTTTGATTTTTTTAGTCAGACCTGTGAGGAGACTAATGCAGTCATCAATGCAAATAGAGATAAAATCATGGATGAGACATCAGTCCTTTAATCCTTGAAATGCTCTTCAGGTGATAGAAGGCCGACTTTGTAACTGTCTTTATGTGACCCTGAATGTTCAGGTCAGAGTCCTTCACTATACCAAGATTTTGGGTGATTACTAGTTTGTCTCCTATGCTTACATAATAATGTGCATTTGCTCTCTCAAAGGTTAATAAACTTTATTTTGCACAGATCCACACTGGAACTGTAAAATATGTTAAATATAAAAATAAAACACAACAATCAAAAACACTAAATAAAAAGGAAATAAAAGTCACACATGAAATGGCTTATGACTTCTCTGTAAACAAAATTGCCCTTCAAAAATATTAATCATCAGAATAAAAATGATTGAGCTCACTTTAATTAATCATGCGACTAATTGATCCATTGCTTATTGCGAAAGGCTTACACTGAATTTTTATTCCCGACAGGAAACAAGACATTCAGCGTAAGAGGGAATATCGGCAGGAGATCAGAGAGATGCGAGAAAGAGTGCAAGGAAGGCCGCTGCTGCTGGAGCAGGTCACACAGGTGAATGTCAGCAGCACAAAGCAAAAACACGCCCATCATTTGTATGCATTTACAAAATAAAGACTAGTTTCAATTTCAATAATGCCAATATTTGCAAAGGTTATTATATTAAATAATTAGGGCTGGGCGATATGGATTAAAAATAAAATCAGATTTTTTTCTACCAAATCTAATGTCCAATTTTAATACTTTTTTCCCCCTCGCTTTCTTTTCTACAAAACAAATTGTAAATTACAGAAAATGTTTTCAAAAAGTGTTGTTTGTTTCAATCATCCGTTCAGTGAGTTGTACAACAGAATATTAAGCCTAGACTACAAGAATTTCTGTTTAATTACGAGA
This sequence comes from Poecilia mexicana, assembly GCF_051168715.1. Lineage (NCBI taxonomy): Eukaryota > Metazoa > Chordata > Actinopteri > Cyprinodontiformes > Poeciliidae > Poecilia > Poecilia mexicana. The sequence goes on along the minus strand of NW_028263370.1, from coordinate 17,723,431 downwards.
ATACTGTTACAATGTTGGAAGAACAAAGATACAGTTTTAATCTTTGTTCTGCCAACAAAGATTGGCAGAACAATCTGCCTTCTGAGCCTTTAATCATTCCTGATTAGATGATTAATCAGGAATGATTAAAGGCTAAATGATTTGCCTTAAATCATTCCTGATTAAAGGCTAAGAAGGGTAAAAATAAAAAAATATTGTTAGCTATTTCTGTCTGCTGATTTTACTAGAAGAGCATCTTAAAATTGCAAGAAAAATGTTTTAATGAGAATTTTTTTTGAGTTTTCATAAAATTACTACTTTGTTTTCAAAATATTACGACTTTATTCTGGTAATATTTAGACCCTATTCTTGTATTATTTCAACTTTATTGTAATGTAACTTTTTTCTCATATTATTTAAACTATATTTTTGTAACATTGTGACTGTTTTTGTTCAAAATCTTTCTTTGTTTCATTGTTTTTCTCTTTCTTTCTTTCTGAACAATTACAATTTCATAAATACATAAATACTTTAACATGTAATTGGTGAACATATTTTTAGTCCTTAATGTTCTTGTGTGCTCTTTAAACAGTGATTCCACAGATACTGTTGTATAAAAACAACACAGGCATTAAAAAATGATTTTATCGATAAAACTTTAGTTAAGAAGTCATTAATTTCTCCTTTTTTAACCTGTTCATGCTAACAGAAGAATGCTAAGCAGGCAGCAGAGAAGCATTACATCGAAACCCTGCAGGGATCCGAGGTGACCGAGGACTTTATAAGCAGCAAGGCGGGCAAATCAGCGTCTGAGCGCAAAATCTCATCAACCATTGACAATACCCAGAGGTAAGCATTTAATCATTCCTAATTTAAAGGCTAAGAAGTGTAAAAATAAAAAATATTGTTAGCAATTTCTGTCTGCTGATTGTTTTTTGTTTTACTAGTGATCAGGGAGAAGCCGACTTTAAAACTGTTCACTACAGAAAGGTCTCCCTGGATGATGAAGACATTAATTGTGCTTCTGATAATGACGAAGAACGAGAGGAGCAGAAGAGTGATCAGGCCTCGCTGAGCCACCGCGAGAGTGAAGATGCCAGCGGTCACCATGGTGACGGTCCACACTACTCTGACGAAAGTTACAATTACTCAGACGATCATGAGAATTTCTCGGATGACAGCGAGCATGAAGTTGACGATAGGCAGCAAGAATTAATAGACTGACGACTTTAAGATGCATGTAGACAAATGCTTTTATTCATGAGCTCTGCAATAGATACGGAGTTGTAATTTTAATTTTAGTTTGTAAAAATAAACATGAATTCTTCTGCCATTGTGATTGTTTCTGAAATCTCTCCCTTGTTTCACTTTTCATTAATGTCAAAAGTTGGATTCATAATTGTTATTTATAGGCTGGATACATTTCACAGCCATACGTCATATGTTTTGCCCACACCTTGAGAATTATACCTTGCAAAAGAATCCACCCATCCATCTGTAGAGTCTTATGCTTGCAGGTTTTTTGGGTCATAGTTATTGAGCAAGAGGTGAGCATGTCACCAGTTTGAGACTGAGACACAAAGGACAAGCAATTATTAACACACACACTCCTAATGAACTGTTATGCAAAGTGAAAATATGTCACTTTTGTAGTTCCTAAGGTCGGTAAACTTTGCTACGAAGCAGCAGATTACAGAATTATGAAAAATTTGTCAGTCAGATTAGTCAATCATACTTTTTGTCACATCTTTCTTATTTTCTTTGTTGCTTATTTGCATGGGGACAAGTGTTAAGTATAAACAAAAACCTTAGCGGTAAACCTTAGCTAATTTGCAGTGTATGTCCCCAGTTGTAGATTTAACAACATAAAACAATTTTGAAAAATGAAGCAACATAAAGTCTCATACATAACATAAGATTAATATTTAGTATCTGTTAAAAAAATACTAAATTTAACTCTGAAGTTGATGGTTTCCTAATAGTTTTTTAGGTTTTGATTTCCTGGTAACACTATGATAATCACCCATTGCTGACATATGACATTTCAAATATTCCAAAATGTATTCATGCTCTTCAACAAAGAATGACTAATTTCCAACTTTACAACTATTTCGAGTGAATAATCCTATAACGTTATAGTCCGATAACGTCCCATAAAGATTAGAGTAAATACCTACTTGGTTCAATGATATCCAAAAGGTATCCTTACACTTATTGATTTTAGATCAAATTCACATTTATTACATAAGACAGTTTAGAAAAGAAAAATAAATTTAAATTCATCACATGTTGAGCAGTACACTAGCAAATCTTCACTTCTTGGCAAGCTCTTGTCGCACCATATAAAGAATTTACGAGCGACATATGAACAACTCCGCCTCGTGTGACGCACAGTGTGATGTCAATAGCGAAGGAACCAATCGCGTGGTTAGTGGGCGGGAGCATGATCCAAATTTTACGCGGCGCGCGGTGGGCCGAAAGACCGAGAATGAATAGCCCGGTCTCAACCGGTTCTAACCGGTCTGCAGTTGGAAGCATGAGCTTAGAGGAAGAGCACTTTTCCACGACCTAAAACATCTCTGCTGTCGTACAATGTGCAAATTGGAAAAGAAATAAAATTAGACTATTTCACTTCGTGATTATGACTCGGAATATCGCTCCAACTGTGACTCCGTGAAATTGTTGCTGTTAGCTTAGCTCAACGATTTATTAGCCAGCAGATCTAAATCATCAATGACTTTTCCATTAGCAGGGATACTAGCTGTTACAGTCGGATGTAGTTGCCGATAGCTGAAAAGAGGCTTCTTTTTCACAGTGACTGAGGAAAAGAAAGATTGTGCGCTACTGGTAGTTTTAAAGTAAGTCGAAGGATACTGCGGAAAGCCATTTTTAACTAGGCGTTGGTTGTTTTTTGTCATCTACGGAAGCTAGCGTTAGCCTTTAGCTAGCAAGTGCTAGCTGCAGTGTAGCATCAGTGGTCGCAATGAGATAACGCTACATACTTTTCAACGTATTAAGACGCTTAGCATTCCGAGCTCCAGCTACAAGATCATTCAGCAACATTACACTAGTTTTACGACAAGTGGACTGCACATACCAGGTAAGTAAATCCCGAGCATCGTCTAGCTAAATAGTTAAGTTCGCGTGGGCTAATATTAGCATCCGCGAGTTTCATAATAAAACTTTTTGACTTATTTCTTGTTATGCTGCGATAAATAGAAAAGTCAAAGAAATGCGGCTAGAGTTTAAGCGACCCTTTTTCCTGGTTAAACTATTTTTATTCTATAAAACACGTCTATGCTTTGGGTTTTCGTAGACACTTTTCTGTGTTCCTGTGCTGCCAGACGGGGGCGCCGTTTCCCATTAGGCCGCTTAATCGTTTGACTGTCAAATATCGCTACTTTAGGCACTCATCCCACAAAGTGCTACAACATTTACCTTTTCGTCTCTTACGCTTCATTGTGTTTGCTTTTGGATTGCAACATGTCTTTAAGACTTGAGAAGGAAGATTGAGTTAATCTCCTCCAAGTTTTATATATATATATATATATATGTATATATATATACATACACATTTTACTCTAAATTCCAGTTGTAAATATAGATACATGTATTATGATTTGTCTTATGGCACTATGAAGTTGAGGTTTTGCCAGTCTTTATCTAAACTAGATTTTCCTAAACGCCACAGGAAGCTCTATGCCAGCTGAAATGACCATGTTGGCCGATCATCCAGCCAGACAACTGCTGGACTTCAATCAGAAACTGGACATCAACCTGTTGGACAGTGTTGTCAACTCTATGTACCATGACATCGGTAACCAGGTGAGGGACATTTTCTGTCAGCGTTGCCTTTGTGTGGGGGGAATAACAAGGTTCTTATGCAGACTTGAACAATGAATTTTTTTCACAGAATTTGATGTGGTAATTAAACAACCAGAGCTGATTACTGCATTTCTGATATAATATTAATAAATTTTTTTTGTTTTGTGTAGCAAAGAGTGGCTCAAGAAGTGTTAACAAACCTGAAGGACCATCCTGATGCGTGGACGAGGGTTGATACCATTCTGGAATTCTCTCAAAATATGAAGACTAAAGTATGAACTTAAAATATTTGGATTTTGTAAAGGGGATATTTACAATTATATGTTTAATTTTTTCCTGTCCAGTGTTAAAATGGAAGGTTATTCTCCAGTACTCTTTTCAGTGTTTTTACTGGTTTATATCTGCATTTTAATGTTTGTTGGTTTTGTGGAATGTGCCCTTCAAGAGCCTGATTTCCTCAGTTCTTTGTATTTCCTAACAATGGCTCAAGATTATCTATTCATTGTAAAAGGGGACAAAAACAAAAGGTGGAAATTGTGTGCAGATTTTACTTTCTGAACATATTAGATAATGAAAATCTACATTGTGTTACTTCCTTTGTTCACTGTTCACTGGATCTCATGGTTAAAGACCTGGTTTAAAGTTGTATCTCTCCATTTTCCTCAGTACTATGCACTGCAGATTCTGGAGGCGGTCATCAAAACACGCTGGAAGATTCTTCCAAGAAATCAGTGTGAAGGTAAATTTTACTTCTGATGCTGCATAATGGGCTTGACCACCTCTGGTGTTTGTTTAGCTCTCCAACACAAGTCATGTCTGCATTTGTTTGGTGAGCATCTGCTAATAAAATGTGACTTTTCCAGGAATCAAAAAGTATGTTGTTGGGTTGATTATCAAGACTTCCTCTGACCCTGCAAACATGGAGGTAAAGTTGTTGTCATAGAGAAATCTTGAACTTTCACACACAAAACATGTCAGTCTTTCTCTCATTATTAATTCTGCAATTTTGATATTTGTTTTGCAGAAAGAAGGGGTGTATATTTCAAAGCTCAACATGATTCTCGTACAGGTAACGATTTCAAATCTATGGACAGACACAATAACTAACAAGCGTAGAATGTTGATGGCAGTCGATTCTTTGTTTTGGTCTATTTAGATCTTGAAACAAGAATGGCCCAAACACTGGCCCACCTTCATCAGTGATATTGTTGGTGCCAGTCGGACCAGCGAGAGCCTCTGTCAGAACAACATGATCATCCTGAAGCTCCTCAGTGAAGAAGTGTTCGACTTCTCCAGTGGCCAGATGACACAAGTGAAGGCCAAACACCTCAAAGACAGGTTACTGATTAAAAAAATCATTTAAAGCGGGGAGTCCTTTAAAGTCTTTAACTATTGGTTCAGGAAAAATAACAGATGAAAAAATGTTTGGGCTTGAAAACTGCATTTCAAGTTGGACTTATTAAAAAAAGCTGTGGTTCGTCTAATAGTCAGATGATAACGACAAAATGTCAATTTGCATGTTTATTTATTCAATAAGCCTCGTTGAATTTTGTATGGTCATTTATTGTGTTTAGTCATTTATAGTCTTAAAGATTAAATTGTATTCTGTCAAATAATAAGTATTCTTATTAAACTAATATGACAGAATACTTAGTTTAGTTTAATAAGTACTGTTATTAAACTATTGTTTGGATAACACCAGTATTAATTGTAAGGTTACATCTTTATCTTAAATTATTAATCCTACAGTCACTAACGATGCTTTTTCCTCTCTCATTTTTTAGCATGTGCAATGAGTTTTCTCAAATATTCCAGCTGTGCCAGTTTGTAATGGTAAGACTGTCAAAAGTCTGGAGACTTCTCAGTATTTTTATTTTAGTTTCTTTCGGAATAATCACCGATTGTTCCTCTGTTGTTTTTCTGTGAAGGAAAACTCCCAAAATGCACCTCTGGTCCACGCCACTCTGGAGACTCTCCTGCGTTTTCTAAATTGGATTCCTTTAGGATACATATTTGAGACCAAACTCATCAGTACTCTGGTCTACAAGGTAAACCAGCAAACATGAATGAGGAAGTTCAACATTCCCCTGGGTCAGGTGATGTGTCTCAGTTTGACCTTTTCCTTCTTTACTCCATCAGTTCCTGAACGTTCCCATGTTTCGCAACGTGACGCTGAAATGTCTGACAGAGATTGCTGGAGTGAGCGTCAATCAGTACGAGGAGCAGTTTGTCAACCTGTTCACCCTCACCATGAGCCAGCTCAAACAGGTTAGCGCCACTTTTACCATGTTGCAGTTCACTGACTGGTTGTTTTACAACCAAAGTGAAAACCGGTGCCTTTGCTTGCCTAGATGCTGCCGCTGAATACTAACATCAAAGTGGCGTATGCCAACGGGAAAGACGACGAGCAGAATTTCATCCAGAACCTGAGTCTGTTTCTCTGCACGTTCCTCAAAGAACACGGGCAGCTGGTCGAGAAACGACCCAACCTGCGTGAGACGCTCATGGAGGTAGAAACGCTGAACCCTCTCTGTTCTTAAAAAGAAACGAGAGTTTTTCATTTCCCTGGTTTTACTTTAATTAAAAACATAAGCTCAAGGGTATGATCCACATTAGTTCTGCTATATTGTGGTTAAGAGAAATGGGGACTAACCTTCAGCCTACAGTTTTTATTTATTTTTTTTAAGTTTTGTTGCTCATGGGCTCCAGATTTTGTTACCTGAACCAAAGCAACACGTTTCCCCAGTGGATAAAACTAAAACTAGGGCTGCACAATATATTACAAATATATCATTTTTACAACATCAGTATGCACAAAATTCATATTGCAAATGACTGCTTAGAGGGCAGTAGTTGTTGGGAAATATATGTTAAGAGTTTCTTATGTTGTAATGTTTATGCTAAAAGCTCACACCAGATATAAATGACATGACAAAAATGCTAAAATTCACACAGAGTAAGAAGAAAACTGGTATATTTCACCTGATGTTGTCCTTGTAATGTTTACACATATTGTGCAGCCCTACTTAGAAAAAATAAATTCCAGCAAACCCTACAAAGGCTTTTTCTTTTTTTTTCTTTTTTTGTTTTTGCTGCTTTTTGATTTTTTTAATCTCCAAAGAGATTAAAGATTCAATGAAGTAATCTCTGTTAATTTCTTCCTCAAACTCTTTCCGTTCTCCAGGCCCTGCACTACATGCTGTTGGTGTCGGAGGTGGAGGAGACGGAGATCTTTAAGATCTGCCTTGAGTACTGGAACCACTTGGCAGCAGAACTGTACAGAGAAAGCCCATTCTCCACCTCAAGTACTCCTCTGCTGTCTGACGTTCCTCCTCGCAGACATCTCTACCTGCCTGTGCTGTCCCAGGTGAGCTTAATCTTTTTACTCTGATGGTAAATCATGTTTGAGAAGCATTAAATCCTATTTTATTTGATCATGTTTCTATTGACCACTACGTAGATGTTTTGTTGTACAGATGCATGTATTAAACAGCTCATTGAGTCACTTGAATGACTCGAAGGCGGTCACAGATTGCTGACGTCGGTCCGTTTCCTCCTGCAGGTGCGTTTGCTGATGGTGAGCCGCATGGCCAAACCAGAGGAGGTGCTGGTGGTGGAGAATGATCAGGGCGAGGTGGTCAGAGAGTTCATGAAGGACACAGACGCCATCAATTTGTACAAGAACATGAGAGAAACTCTTGGTGAGTAGTTAGACATTTGTGGGTCAAGACTGTGTTGCTGCTTTTCATCTTAGCAGTATTAATGTAGCTATCTAAATGTTTTTCTAGTACACAAGTACAAAGTGCCTTTTTGATTTTTTCTTTTTGTTTGTTGCTGCCATATTTTTTCACTATATTTACAACAAAATGTGTACAGAATTACTGTGTCCACACTTTAAGTCTTAAACTAAGACCTTGGAATGTATCAAATTCATTTAAAAGTAGTTTTTAATGTTTTTCTTTTTATTTTATCCCAAAGTTTTTCTGTCAGGCAGAACTTTGAGTCACCTGCAGACATCTTGTCTGTGTTCTGTGACTTGATTCGATTGAGGTTACCAGTAACTTGCTGCTAATATACCCTCGCTAGCTAGCTAGCTAATTAGCACCTCTTGTGGGCACCAAGCCGAGTTCAGAGTTTTTGCTATGCTTGATATTTATGCAGCAAGTTCCCCAAACTAACCCCTATATTTATAATTCTTTCAGTCATAAATTTCATTCACTGACATTAAAGGTCTTAAAAAGTCTCAATTGCTGAAACCTGCAGAAACCTTGAATCAAGTCTGCGTCCCGTCACACAGTGTTGCTCTTTTATTTATTTCTCCCTGTGTCTGAATCCCTGCAGTATATCTGACACATCTGGACTACGCAGACACTGAGCGAATCATGACAGAGAAGCTCCACAACCAGGTGAACGGCACCGAGTGGTCATGGAGGAACCTGAACATGCTCTGCTGGGCCATCGGCTCTATAAGCGGGGCGATGCATGAGGAGGACGAAAAGAGGTTCCTGGTTACTGTCATTAAGGTGGGATGCAGTGAAGGAACTCTGTTTAGTAAGAACTACATAATGTTGTTACCAGTTCTTGACAGTATTTGTAACTCTATCTGTGCAGGACCTGCTTGGCTTATGTGAGCAGAAAAGGGGTAAAGATAATAAGGCTATAATAGCGTCAAACATCATGTACATCGTGGGTCAGTATCCCCGTTTCCTGCGAGCTCACTGGAAGTTCCTCAAGACCGTCGTCAACAAGCTGTTTGAGTTCATGCATGGTGAGTCAAAATGGCGTTTCATACCAGTCTGGATATTTATTGTTAGATTTTAAAAGCATCCATGACCAGTTGATCATGCTGGCTTAAATAAGCTGTGATTTTCCTATTAACCTAAAAGTTATTGTTTGTGATGTGTGAAGACTCATAATAATTCAAAAAAATGTGTAGATCTTTATTTTTCACCACCAAAAAATGGAGGTTGTCGTTTTTTTCTTTCACCTGCGCAATGCATGCTGGGCCGACGATGAGGTTATAGTGGACTGGGGCTTATAAACAAACAAAGAAGTCAAGGTTGTGAAGGCCTGAAAAGTGTTAGTTTTTATGTGCCACGATAAACAAGACCTGACCAGCTTGTGATGTACTGCTTTAATGTATTAGCATGAGCTAATGCCATTAGCATTAGCTAACAAAAATCAAAACAATTGGAAAGATTACAAATTAATATATTTAAGTGACATTGTAGCATCGTTAAGCCTTTTTAATTCTCCGTTCTAATATGTTTTAGAAAACATTTTGATCCTCATTCTGACTTTAAACGGCTCGACTTAGAAACTGGAGCTTCCTGTCGGATTAGCGTTTCCAAGCAGCAGCCACACAAACAGCAGCTTCTTTGGTTGAATCTCTTTTCTTCCTCCGTTTGGTCTTCATCTTTATTCCCCCTCATTATTTCTGCGTTGCCTTGTATTTCAGTTTGCTCCAGTTTATATTTAAAGTGCTTAATGTTGCGTATCGCAAAGTTTGCAACATTTTTATTTAAATTTATAAAACACTAAACGGCCTACAGTGTTTTTACTGTTGCAACTAATTGTGGATCCCTTTAAAGCATGAAGAGAACATTGTTGCATCTCCATGATTTAACATTTGAATTAATTTTTCTTTTTTTTTTTTGTAACGCTTTTTCACTGCAGAGACTCATGATGGCGTCCAGGATATGGCTTGTGACACGTTCATCAAGATTGCTCAGAAGTGCCGCCGTCATTTTGTTCAGGTCCAGGTGGGCGAGGTGATGCCCTTCATCGACGAGATCCTCAGCAACATCAACACAATCATCTGCGACCTGCAGCCTCAGCAGGTCAGTCTGAAAGCATTTTACACCATCAGTGTGACTAAAAACATACAGGAACATCGAGCTAACCCTTCCTTTGCGTTGTCTGCAGGTTCACACGTTTTATGAGGCCGTGGGTTACATGATCGGCGCTCAGACGGACCAGGCGGTTCAGGAGCTTCTGATAGAGAAGTACATGCTGCTTCCTAACCAGGTTTGGGACAGCATAATCCAGCAAGCCACCAAGGTGAGAACAACATCAGGAAATCGTTTTTATTAAGGGTTCTGTGTCACAGTGTGTGCTGCATCTAAAATCTGGATTCTGCTGCAGAATGTGGACATTCTGAAGGATGCAGAGACGGTGCGCCAGCTCGGCAGCATCCTGAAGACCAACGTCCGGGCCTGTAAAGCTGTCGGACATCCCTTTGTCGTCCAGCTGGGTCGAATCTATCTGGACATGCTCAACGTCTACAAATGTCTGAGTGAAAACATTTCCTCGGCCGTCCAGACCAATGGTCAGCTGACTAACCTTTGTTCTCATGTTTTTGGTATTTATATTTGATAATGGTGATTCATTCAAACTGTTTGTTTTTCTCACATCTGTGTAGGCGAGATGGTGACAAAGCAGCCTTTGATAAGGAGCATGAGGACAGTAAAGAGGGAGACGCTCAAGCTGATTTCAGGCTGGGTCAGTCGCTCCAGTGACCCTCAGATGGTGAGGCTGCCCTTTGTTTCCTGCCCTTTTTTTATCAGTTTTTTTCCTTTCTTACAACACAGTTTATAGAGAGAGGCATTGTTCTAAATGTTGAACCCAACATTTTGTTTCTAAGTGCACAGAGCCTATCAGAATAGCAAAACCATATTTTAACAATAATGTAAGTTTAATGTACTGATGAGATCTGCTAAAGTTTTGTTAAAAGTGCAGACATAAGTCTGAGGTTTTCTCTTGGTTATTTATAGTGTTGTACTATTTATTTAAATAACTATTTAGGCGAGGCTTTAAAAAACTTAAAATGTACCATATTTGGATGTGCTGTGGTGGCGCAGGGGTTGGGCACAACCCACAATGGAGGCCTTGGTCCTCGACTCGGCTTTCCAGGTTCGATTCCCGGCCTTGGCGACCTTTGCTGCATGTCTTGCCCCTTCTCTCATTACCCACTTTCCTGTCGATTGACTGTCAAATAAAGGCCACTAGAGCCAAAAAAATCTTAAAAAAAAACTTAAAATGTACCATATTTATCACTAATAAATCAGGCACGGTAACAGTTATAACAGTGCTTATACTGGATAAACATATTTTGGTGTCTTATCTATACACGGGTACCAAAAGTTTGCATTTAGAGCTGTTAGCTATGGAGTTATTCTTGATTTATTTGATTATATTTTCATGTAGAAGTTACTTCTAAAACCCCATGTGGGACTTAAAGTCAAAGCAGATATCTTTAGCTTCAGTAAAAATGTGAACTTCTGCCCATTTAGGATGTAAATAGTTTCTTAAAAAGCTAAAATATATTTATATTCTTGGGAAGAAATGTTTTCTTCCATTGGAAATATTAATATCTTGCAAGTCTCCTGTATTCTGGCTTTGGTTATAATGGGGAACAGCCCTGAATGTCACCCTGCAATGCATTCTGGGAGTTCTATATATGTCCCACAGTGCTTAAATGAGGTTAAACAGTTAAGACTTTTTTTTTTTGGTTTTCTCCCTGATGACATTTCACCTGCACTTCTCTTTAAGCTGCAATACAAATCAGTAACAGATTATATAACTATTTAATCTGACAGATTGAAATAATGCAATCTGGCACAGTAAAATAGACAAGTGTTATACATAAACAGATGTATCAGAATTGAACTGAAAACAGTAAAGATGTTTGTTGGTCTGTGGTTAAGGTGGGAGAGAACTTTGTGCCCCCCCTGCTGGAGGCCGTGCTCATCGATTACCAGAGGAACGTCCCGGCTGCAAGAGAACCTGAAGTCCTCAGCACCATGGCAACTATAGTCAACAAGTTGGGAGTTCACATCACCAGCGAGATCCCGAAGATCTTCGACGCAGTCTTTGAGTGCACTTTAAACATGATCAACAAGGTCTGCAGAGGATTAACGCTCTGAGCTCAGTGCTGCTGGAAACTGTGCTGACCTCAGCTCTGCTCTGGTTTTCTCCTTTGCTCTCAGGACTTTGAAGAATTCCCGGAGCACCGAACTCATTTCTTCTACCTGCTCCAAGCTGCCACGTCCCAGTGCTTCCCCGCCTTTCTGGCCATTGCTCCAGCCCAGTTCAAACTGATTCTGGACTCCATCATCTGGGCTTTCAAGCACACCATGAGGAACGTGGCTGACACAGGTAGGCCTGTCGCAATGAATTATCCTGGATGGTAAATTCTCCCAAATGTTACGATAAATGACAACGTTGTTGTTTTGAGACCATTTTCAAGTAATATAATGGTAAAGGCATGATAATGCAATAACACGTTCTCAAAGATCAATAAACTTTAAATTTAAATGAATATTTAACACTGAAACTGGAAAACATTTTAAATATCTAAAGTAAATAAAAGAACAAATAAAATGAATTAGAAAGTCTCTGCAAACATAATTGTCATTCAAAATAAGAGCTATTTGAAACCAAAACACCAGAGTGAAGACTTGTCATTCAGTTTTTGGTAAAAAAAAAAAAGAGGAATAAAAGAAACAAATCATGCAAATGAAAATTATTGGGTTCATTTTAATTTATCAGGCAACTGATTAATATTACAACAGGCTTAGACACGTTCCACTCTGTGGAATCTGCTTGATTAACTTTAGCTGCCACATAAACTAGAGCTGAGTGAAACAGGGGTGTCCAAACTGTATCTAAAAATTAAACTCACTGAAATCACATTTTTGTTTTTCTAGCCTGCATAACGATAAAGTAAAAGTGCAATATTGTAATTAATCTAATGCAGTCTTTATTTATTTTTATTTTTTGGCTTAAATGACAGCGGTTTTTGCGTGCTTGAATTGCTAAAAAAAAAGTTTGCTTGGTAAATTGTTTTGATGCACCAAAATCTGGTTTTGAGTAAAAGTCACTGTGTAAATCTGGTCCTATTTACTATTAAATTAAATTACAGGATACAAAAAATGTAGTAATTAAAAAAAACAAACACTTGATGTTTTACCCTAACGTTTCTGTGAGGAGATTTGAACTTGACCTCAATAATTTTGCCCTAATTAAAAATAAAAATCTCCAACTGGATCAGCCACCTGAACAGGTTGGATCCATTTGTATCATATTTGAATTGCAGTGAGACGTCACAGAAAATTAGTCCCAAGAAAAAAACCCTCCTTCTGCTTTGGATACCCCTGAAATAAACACGCAAATGTAGACCACTTAATGATAACCCAGTCTCGGTTATTGCTTTTCTGTTTATTATTCTGTCATATTCTTCACCTGTAACTGATGATTAAAAGATGGACCTGCAGTTGTCATTTTTAGTGATGGATTTTTGTTGTTCTCAAATGAATGTCTGCTGTTAAAGCTTTGTTTGTTTGATCGCCTCCAGGCCTGCAGATCCTCTACACGCTCCTGCAGAATGTTTCTGCAGAAGAGGCAGCAGCACAGAGCTTCTACCAGACCTACTTCTGTGACATCTTGCAGCACATCTTTTCTGTGGTCACTGATACGTCACACACTGCAGGTAAACGAGGCTGACCTTGACGTATGTTGCTACACTTTCTGATGGTTGACAATCTAAAGTTTTCCTCATATTCAGATTTGATTACTTGTATAAGCCTATTACCCAGTTCCCTCAGGATAAGATGCCATGTTTTTATTTGTATTTCTATAACTGACGAGCTGCTTCTTTCTGTTTGTAGGTCTGACCATGCATGCCACCATCTTGGCCTACATGTTTAACTTGGTGGAAGAAGGGAAAGTCAGTGTTGCTCTGAGCACCACCAACCCCACCAACAACCAGCTGCATGTTCAGGAATACATCGCCAACCTGCTCAAGATGGCCTTCCCTCATTTACAAGAGTAAGAAACCAAATAGTCACAACTCTGCTGCACGTGTTGGTGTCTGACCATTAGGATGTGAAATAAACACGGTTAGACTGGGAAAAGGAAATGAAATTATATTTTCATTCAGAAGGTACCAGCTCCTCTGGAATCAATTAGGCAACATGATGATGAATATTGTTTTTCTTTTGCCTTCTCTCGCAATAAATTGGCAAATACACCTTGGTTTGTTTTGTATGCAGTCACAGTGACGACAAATGTCAATTTAAAATTGCACATACAGGTCTAGAAAAAAATTGAGACCACTTAAAATTGAGTTTCTCTTGATTTTCCATTTTATAGGTTCATGTTTGAGTAAAATGAACATTGTTCCTTTATTCTATGAACTACTGACATGTAATTCCAAGGAAAAATGTAGTATTTATTTACAGAAAATGAGAAATGGTTAAAATAACGAAAAAGATGCAGCGCTTTCAGACCTCAAATAATGCAAATAAAACAAGTTCATATTCATTTAGAAACAACAATACTAATGTTTTAACTTAAGAAGAGTTCAGAAATCAATGTTTGGTGGAAAAACCAGGACTCTTGATGTGTTCCAAATCTGTTATATTTTAAAGAGCCTCAGTGAAAACGTGTTAAAGCATTCTCACCTTTTTGATGCAGAAAAATGGTTGACTGGTCAACTGCAATCTTACACCCTTGAAAATGACTCGTATAGTCCAAATAGTTGGGATGCATTTTTTTTCTTTCTTACAGAAAGTTTCTGTTTATGTCTTAGAGGAGAGAGAGCAGCTTCATGTTTGGTCTGTTTGTTTTGCTTCTGTCTTTTTACACTTAAATGTGTGTTTGTATCAAAAAAAAAGATAGAAAATTTCAGATATCTCACAAACAAGATATTAGGACGTGTAAAAGCCTTACATAAACTTCATATTGTAGCCGAAAGACTTTCAGTATTCAAGATGTCACAAGAATGGATTAGTAATTGATACTTTTGCGTGGGAAAATAAATATTTTCCATGTTCCCTAGTGGGCTATGTAAGCTTCAGTACATCTAATGATTTCTAATTTGTGACGCCTGACTCTAATACTCTTTTGAATTGGCTGTGCTTTTCAAGTTATCATAAATCTCTTGTATTTCTCACATTTTCTGTTAAATTATAATTTTTTTTCTTTCAAGTTAACATCAAAATATGGCTTTTGATAAAAGTATTGTAAATGGTTCTCTTCTGCTAATTCTTGATGGACTGCACAGCTAAATGCATTTATTGCTGTGATAGGATAGTTTTTAGTTTATATACTTGGATAAAATGTCAGATAAACTGTAAGGAACATGCTACAAGATAAACTCGTTGTTTTGTTCCTTTTGGAAATGTTCTTCACTTGACCCTGATGAAATGTTGTGTGCAGTGCCCAGGTGAAGGTGTTTGTAACCGGTCTGTTCAGCCTGAACCAGGACATCCCAGCCTTCAAGGAGCACCTAAGGGACTTCCTTGTGCAGATCAAGGTCAGTGAAAGCTGCGTCTAGCAAAAGTATTTATACCCTTCCAACATTTTTGTTTGTATTTTCTCTTGTTAAAGCTAAAAATTTTTATATTTTATTGGGGTTTAATGTGATTACCTAGCCACAATTTCCTCTTGAGCCGTTGTAATCATTTTATCCACTTCATCCAGATATCTTTTTAGTTTTAAGCAGTGGAGAAATATTAAACTGCTGCTGTGAAAGTTACTCATTAGTTGCTAGGTAACCACAAGTTACTTGGCAGGTTGCTAGGTAACCAGAGTGAGCAAGGTAGTTGATTCCACCAACTTTGCTTAGGTTTTTTTTTATTTTATTTTTTTATTTCAAACCTTACATAGAGGATATTTAACACAGTGACAAATATCACAATACTTTAATAAAATAAAAAAATAACCGCAGACATTGCTCATATTGGTATTAAGGTCTTAAAATCTACAAAGTAGAATAGTCAGAAAAAAGCTAAATAAATTCAATAAAAAATAAAACAGTGTGTACCTTTTTAGTGTACACAAATATGATTTTCTTAAATTGTCAAAAATACTTTTAAAATTATGGTTGTGAGAGGTGGAGCAGATAAAGCTTTTCCTCTGCCTACATCTCCCAGAATGCTGAGCAGTTCTGGATCGTTCTGTGAAATTATTGAAAATTGAGACATATGTTCTATTATTAATCCATCTGTCACAATATATATATATATATATTTGACTTATTCACTTTTTGGGTTCAGGTTTTATTAGATATAGGTTTTATTAGAAGCTTTACAGTTTTAAAGCCAAACTTTGTACTTTTTTTTTGTTTTTTTTTGGATGCATTAAAACCAAAATCGTAGCTCTGAAATACTAAACTAAAAGCGTTAAATGAAGTGGATTTCTCTTTTCTTTTTAGTTGAATATGTGAAGATGAAACAACTTTAAATTCCATCAGCATTCTAACTCGAAACCAGTTTCAGACCAGTTCTTTTTGGGTTTAGATTATCTACTGAAACATGCTAAATAGTCTATTATACTCTCTTTAGAAGCAAAACACTATTAAAATAGTTATGTAGAGGCAAATTATAACTAAAATCCAGTTGGAAAGAAAATTTCAAAAGGATAAAAGTAAAATAATTTACTGGATTCCAGTAGCCTGCTCTTCAGATCTAGCAGCTGGATTTGAGCGGCTCTGATCTTCGTCTCTGGTGGTCCAACAGGAGTTTGCTGGTGAGGACACGACGGACCTGTTCCTGGAGGAGCGGGAATCGGCTCTTCGCCAAGCCCAGGAGGAGAAACACAAGCTGCAGATGTCTGTGCCTGGCATTCTGAACCCCCATGAGCTGCCAGAGGAAATGTGCGACTAAATCACCTGCAGCGTAAAAAGAACAAGCTCAGAGCCGCGAGGATGCTTCTTCATGAATGATTTTCTTTTCAAGTATTTTGAAGTATTTGAAATTGTTTGGAAAGAGAATTTGGGCCGATAGGAAGAACCCTGGCACTCGGTTGTTTGTCGACCAAATCAATGTTTATATGTAAATGAGAATCGCCATCAGTTTTGGTATGTTTTTCTTTCTCCTTTACCATCTTATTTTATACAAAGGTTTTTGTGTGTAACATGCCATCTTTTGTTAATTTGTTATTAAAGCTTTGATTGGCAACACGGTTCTTTTACATCTGCTTGAAGTTTAAAAAAATTAAAGGTTAGTTTTAATCCCTCAACTCAATAGATTCAACTCCTGCTCTTTGTTAATATGTAAAATATAATGTTAAGACTTTTGCCATGTTAATGTGAAAGATTGCTCGGTTTCAAAAGTGCTTTGTGCACTGAATAGAATGAATGTGATGCTCAAGGATAGCTCGGTCCTTGTTTTTTGTCAGTGTGATTATTTTTATTTTTTTGTTTCTTGCTTTTTTGTCCTTAAACGGGTTGGAGCTCTGCTTCTGCTATTGGGTGTAACTGAAGGTTGTGTGCAGATCATCCTGTTTGTAAACCTTTCCAAGTACCATATAAAGTTGGCTATTTTTACAAAACAACTGTATGCCCATTCTTCAAATTATAATGTATTTTTTAACCATTCAGTGCCTTGAGATTACAATAAAAAGCAGCTTGATCAAGTTTAAACATTGCAGAATTTTACAAAATTACAAAAGGCAAATTAAGTTTTCTTTTTGTATATTTGGGTCAATGAGAACCAAATGTGTGTGTGTGTGTGTGTGTGTATATATATATATATATATATATATATATATATATATACCCCCATTCAATTGATTTCTTATGTACTGTATTTATATATTTTTATTTGAATTGGATTTTTGTTTGCTCATAAATGAAGTTAATTAAAAATGAGGGGAAAAAAAAACTTTTTTTTTTTTTTATTAAATAAAGTTTTAAAAAATTAGGAAAAATATTCCTACGATGTCCTTGAGATCACCTGACAAAGAGTGGTTGTTTAAGAAATATCGCGAGACTGCTGAGCCAAAAACGAACCGACGAAGATAGCACGGAAACTCCCGAACTACCTACATGCTGTATCGACCCCCCTCCCCTCCTTTTTCAACATGGCTGCAGAGTCTTCTCCCAACTAACGCTCAGATTGGTGACTGTGTTGGTTTCTACCTTTCAGTGCCTCTTACCTTTTCGGTGTTCATCGTCTTCACTCGGATGCAAAGCACGTCTTCCGCCCCGCTGTTTGATTTCATTGAGTGGAGTAACCTTCACCAATCACTCCCTGCACTGGGCCTCTTTTTTTTTTTATCTCCAAAACAACTAACAACAGTTTTCAGTGCAATGGTTTGAGTAAGCACAGTCAGTTGCCCTCTTCATGAACAATGTGTGAAAACTGCGCCGAGCTGGTGGAGGTTTTAAATGAATGTAAGTAGGAATCATTTTGTTTGTATTTTGCTGACTGAACTAGCTGGATGAATTAGCATTGTTAGCATGGTGGCTAGCTAAATATAACTTTGTTTTCTCGATTAGCTTGCCTTTCTATCCATGCATATTAACCACATCGACCTCAGTGTTGTGGCATCCTGTGGACATATTTTATAGTGGCTGACACTCGTGTTTTCACATCGGTCTGTCTCGGTTTGCTATGAATACCTTGAAGCCTTTCTTCCTTCCAAAATTGCAGTTAGTTTGGGGCCTGTCTGTCAAACACCACCCTAAAAAACAAGCTCGTAAATACTCTGGAGTCATCATGTGTGTGACATTACAGTAAACACTTCAGTGTTGTTGTCCCCTACGAACAAAGGTGAATTTAAGTGATATAAATATTGTTAGAAGACGGATTTACTAGTTAGCAAGCTGAGTTAGCAGCTTGAGCTAGCGAGCAGGCTGACTTTGTTTGATGTGTTTGTCAGGTCAGTCTGCTAGCTGTCCACTCCGCTGCCACCCATTGTTTTGCGGACTGATGAGGTTGTTGTTCGGAACGGCATTAGATCTTTATAATATGCTATTGCACCAACAACTACTGACAATTAGACGTAAACAAACATTGCTTGTGTTTGTTTCGGAGAGTCCGTGAAATGTTCTTGGAGCTAACGGCGACTAAGCTAGCCAAGAAATTTAACGGCTGCAATAAGGCGCAGACTTTTGTCATAAACACGTCGGTAATCCTCCGTAATTTGCACAAAAATGTTTACTTAGTTCTTCTTTTATGTTATAGTTTTATTTCTTGACCGTTATGCCTTTGTTTTTTTTTGGGCAACTTTGTTAGTTTATGCCATCCCAGATCTGGCTAATGTTAATTTAAGTCATGAATACATAATACCTTTTTATCGCTGACATGTAACTATCGGGTTTTTGCGCTTTAGGTATCCTCAGCCATTTTTTAACTTGCATAATGGTTTTGGAAACCGGTTTATATCATCAACTGGTTGACATTTTGGGATTTTCCTGTCTGTGATGGAGGCTATTGTGTCTGCTTGTAGTGATTTAGGGAAATGTTCTCCTAGAGGCTCCTGTTTATTAAACCTGACTATGGAGAATTTAGTTCAGTTAATTTATATAGCGCCAATTCATAACAAGTCATCTCTAGGCACTTTCCAAAAAGGTAATTTCAGTTCAATTATACACACATTTCAGTTGACCTTACTTACCAGAAAGTTCATTTCCATATTCAAATCAGTTTAAAAAGTTTTCTGTCTAGGTAAATTCTGTTTCTGTTGCTGAGTATTTCAATTACAATTTGGATTTTCCATATTTTCATGGTTGTTTTCTTTCTTTTCAGTCATCACAATGTCCCCAGCACTCTCTGTAACAGGGCATCAAATGCAGGGAACAGAGAAATATATTCTTTCCAGACATGACACTTACAGTACAATGATTTACCCATTATATCAAAGCAGTTCTTTGCTACTGTGATATTGTTCTCTTGTATAGTGTGATGTTTGCACCAGCTGTTAAGTGTTACAGAGGAGATAATAAAGTTGCAGCTGCATTATGATAAATAAGTAAGAAAACACAGTAGTTTCAAGTTTGGAGTTACAAATGAACCAGCACATTTTAAAATATTCTTTATAAGTCATAGTGAATAATACTATAAAAGTGATTTTTGACACTTTCCTGTTCCAACACACCTCACTCAAATGAGCGGTTCATGACCAGGCTTTTGCAAAATTGCTGACAAACCAAGGAGGTAATTCAGATTTTATATTCAGGTGTGTCGGCGGAAAGATTCATTTAAATGCCACTACACGCCTGTGTGTGTGTAATATTCATATAACAAAGGACTGTTTGGATTGTAACACATCTTGGCTAATATATTCCAGGTATTATAATCTCTAGTTTATCATGCTGATGTAGCATTTAGCCTGTTGAACATAGGTTCACAGCAGTAGATGTTCACTTTGCACACAGATGATGTCGCTAAAAATGCTAAATGTCACAAGAAATGCTGACTGATAATGTTTGCTTATCTCTAAAACTAATAGTATAGAGCAGGGGTCCCCAAACTACGGCCCGCGGGCCGAATCCGGCCCACCTCCACATTTGGTCCGGCCCCCTGAACAATACCAGAGAGCATTCAGATTTTTTTTTTTCTTTTCATTTATTGTATTTTCCGGTTTATATGTGGAATTTTCTTCAACCACCAGGGGGCTCTTTAGCAGGAGGGGTCGCCCGTTGCAGCGATACGTAATCGCGTCTGACATATTGAATATGGCATCTCTGCCAGTAAGCTAATACAAATGAATGGACCAAACTTCAGAAAATGCCATTCCACAAAGTATTTTTAGCTAATGTTCGTCAACGACCCACTCACATATAAACGTGAAAGACAACATTTATGACTTTTCATTATATTTTAATTGTAATTTCTGAATAAAGAAAATAAATGTGAACCTATAATAAAATTGATTTTGATAAATCGTTTTTATATATACAGTAATCAACATTTATGAACATATGTACACACACAGATGTCAATATATTAAATAATAAAATATATGTATATATAAAATATATATCTAATTTATTTATTAAACAAATAAAATATTTTTTTGAGATGTCTGATGTTGTTCCTGGGATCTGTTTGAGCCACTGCTCCAGTTTAGGGGTGACTCCCCCGAGGGCCCCGATGACCACATCCTTTTTCCTGATGTTGTGGTCACTTGGTATTGCTACATCCACCACAACGGCTTTCCTCTGTTCTTTATCCACCACCACAATGTCCGGTTGGTTCGACATTACCATCTTGTCTGTCTGGATCTGGAAGTCCCACAGGATCTTAGCTCGGTCATTCTCCACCACCTTTGGGGGTGTCCCCAGAATATGGTGGCTTCCAGTCCATATTCTGCACAGATGTTCCTGTACACTATGCACATGTACATGCCCGTACATGTGGCGGGCATGTACACTATGCCCGCCACTTGGTTATGTCGTTCCATGTACGCTTTCCCTGCCAGCATCTTGCACCCTGCTGTTATATATATATATATATATATATATATATATATATATATATATATATATATATATATGTTCTCAATGCTGCATTCACATCTTCAATGAGACTTTCTGATGGTACTTCACTCAGCCGTTGTAATTGGCGTCGGGGTTGCCTGGTGTTCATTCGGGCCACGATTCTCTCTCTCAGGTCAGTTGCTGTCTCGTTCAGCTTTGATAGTTCGTTCATTACTGGGGCTGCATACCCAGTCTCGGGGTGGGGAGTAGTTAACTCCCCCCTGACCTTACCTTTGGGCTCCTCCCTTATGCCGTAGCATTTGTGTTGTACCTCGTCAATCTCAAGTTGTGATAGCAGTTGCCGTTTGCGGATGTTGGAGCACTGAGCTACTAGTTGTTTGGCAGTCATTGTAGACTGTGGGTGTCGAAGTAACCATTCCACCCTCAGTCTTTGCATGTAACCCCTCTGACTAGGGTTACTTGAGTAGTAGCATTCCAACAGATCCATGTTTTCGTCTCTCGCCCATTTCCGTCTTGTTCCAGTAGCCCATTTTTCATCAAGGTGCTCTGGTTCCCCAGCACCTGACGCAGACCTTGTTTGGCCGGGCGACGTCTGAGCCGGCATGTCATGCTTATCAGTGTCTCTCATTGTATGAGGTAGGCTATATAGCTCCAAGGGTCTTGCCTAGGGACCCACACTGCATAGCTCAATTGCACTGTTCGAACCCCGGTCTCCCAGGTGGTAGACTGGTGTCTTACCCACTGAGCTATACAGTCAGCTATATATGTCGAACCAACCGGACATTGTGGTGGTGGATAAAGAACAGAGGAAAGCCGTTGTGGTGGATGTAGCAATACCAAGTGACCACAACATCAGGAAAAAGGAGCATGAGAAACTGGAGAAATACCAGGGCCTCAGAGAGGAACTGGAGAAGGCCTGGAAGGTGAAGACCACAGTGGTGCCTGTGGTCATCGGGGCCCTCGGGGCAGTCACCCCCAAACTGGAGCAGTGGCTCAAACAGATCCCAGGAACAACATCAGACATCTCAGTCCAGAAATGTGCAGTTCTAGGCACAGCCAAGATACTGCGCAGAACCCTCAAGCTCCCAGGCCTCTGGTAGAGGACCCGAGCTCAGAGGATGAAAGAGACCACCCACGGAGGGTGAGAGGGGAATTTTTTATATATAATTTCCTTTTTTCTGCTGAAGAACTGTTTGTGTGTGCAAATATGCACACACAAACACACACGTATATAAATATAATGTGTGTGTGCATATTTACTGAATGTGGAATATGTGCCAGTAAGGTAATACAAGTGAATGGACTGAACTTGATAAAGTTCTACAAAGTATTTTAAGTTAATACCTGCCATTGACACACTTTCTCACACACATTAATATATTTGGCAATCAAAGAAATTACTAAAGAGATCGTTTCTAACTTTAAAGAGCACAATGTTTTTATTTGATAGAAACGATTCTGATAATTTTTATGACATTGATGAACAGACACACATTTACAGTGTTTTATTAAATAATATATTGACATAATTCCATAATTTAATGTACATTTAACATTTCAAGACAAGACACAAATAATTTTCCTGTTTTTTTATACATTATTGAGAAATGACTTGATTTATAAATCAGTCATTGTCAAACATTAAACTACATATATTTCTTACTTTTTTCCAGAGAATTTACATTATGTCAACTCTGCTATTGACAGCAAAGAGTGAAAAGAATTCCAACAGAGTAAATTATTCTTATTTCATTATATAAGCTACATTAATACACTAATACTTCAGATTGAGATATTTAAAAATACACAAAAAGTGAAAGAATAAAACATTTATTTATTATACTGGGAACACTGGTCACAGGCAGGGCTTCAGTTTGCTGGTCACACTGGGAGAACTCAATGGCTTCTGAGACGTCCTGGTTCACAGGCTGAAGCCAAGGATAAAAGAGAGATTATCCAAAAGTGTAAATAGAAAATACATACGATATGTTTCGTATATGTTTCTTTCACATTCAGAAAAAGACATTTTCAGCATGTTGGGCTCTGACTCGTAGCATCTTTATAGCTAAATACCGACATGATGAAACTGAGCTGGAAACAGAAGAACAGCTTTTACGTACGACTCAGCGCTCCATGAGGCGTCTACGTATTGATGTCTATGCTGTAAACTGTGGGTGTTTTGTTTTGCATGGCGCATTGCTGCCATCTGTTGGACTTTTAGGGAACTGCTTGACTTTTATGTTATTTAATCAGTACGGTTTGTTAGCGGTAGAGCAGATGAACACACGTGTCTGTTATGAACGCCGCATTCCAGGTTGAATTCTTCGAAGAAATGCCTGTAAGTAGCAGCTTATACTTCAAAACGAGCCTTTATGTTAACATATGAGAAATTAATATATTATAGTTACATTTCCTCAATGGAATATATACTAGTTAGTCCCAGTGACCGTTTCACTCATGGTTTTTGCCCATGTGCTTTCTGGGTAAAAATCAATCGAGAAACGCGGACCCCCACCAGAGAAGGGAAAAGTTATGTGGCCCTCACAGGAAAAAGTTTGGGGACCACTGGTATAGAGCATCAATAAATATCTGGATATTGGATTGTAATTACTGTACACTGTTAAGCAGTACCGTTGTGTTTATTGTGCCTTTTATGCACTGAATTAGTTCAGTTTATGTTGAGCTGATTATATTTTTAGAACAGTAGCTGATTTTGTGTGTTTCTGACTGCATGCAGTGAGAGTTACTGTTCCACAAAGACACTCTTATAACAGTCGGAGCTGCTGTTTCTAACCTGCAGAAGGCAAATCTGAGTTTATTTCAACTTCAGATTATCTGTTAAGTAGTTTTTGGAGCTTAGATTTAAACTTGGCTTTTACTCAGTTTTATTTTGGTGGTTATATTAGGCCGTAAACCGGTGTAGAGTTTGCAAACAAAAATATACAATGTTTTATAGTTATTAGTAGAGGATGTAGTAGACTTTGTTTTTAGTTTTTAAAGGTTTTGTTGGGTCTAGAGGCCTTTATTTGACAGTCGGACAGGAAATTGGGTTAAGAGAGAGAAAGGGAAGACATGTGCCAAAGGTCGGTGGGCCGAGACTCAAACCCGCAACTGCTGAGTCGAGGACTAAGGCCTCTGTAAATGGGTCTTGTTTCACTTTTTTTTGACTGATCGAGTCAAAAAAATTCTTTCTATTTTACCCAAAATTACATATTCAGTCAGCTGTATTTAATTTCTATTCATTTCAATTAATATTCAACCAAAACAAGCCGAACAGAAAATCCACATCTTGCATTCATACATAAAATAATCACTTTCTAAGATGGTTAATTGTGGCCGCAGCCCTAAATCGTTCTGTATTATTAGTCAGGATGGAACAAAAGATTCAGATTAGTACTGATTGACTCTTTGCCACCTTGTCAGTCTGTAAATGCAAATCTCCTCTGAATGTTTCGGCTTATTAGACAGCAGATTTTACTACATCACACGGAGAAACGGCGTATAATAACTGGAGCAACAGAACGGAGGGTGCTTCACCATGGGGTGCCGTCAGCTGTGACCGCTCTGTCAACAAGACTGGCAGGTCCATATGCTGTGTCTGAAGGTGACCTGTGACCTTAGGTCTGCAGCAGCAGCATGCGTTTTTGAGAAATGGAGCAGGAGAATCCAGTTTAATAACATGCAGGACTGTTGTATGCAGAGTTGCATGCAACTGTCTCTTCCCAACTTTACAACCGCCAATCTAAGTAACCTGCATAAATATTGTGATTAATATCCGTTTTATTTATTCATGCATCTGTGTCTTTAAGTGAGAGATAATCTGATGGATTTACTCTCACAGTCTGTAAACAATGCTAACACAAAGCTTTGGAGATATAAATCCAGCTTTAACGTGAAATAAAAGTGAAACTTTTCTCACTTGGCGCCTCATGTGAGCCAATCAGGCTTTCTGTGTTTGAGCCCAAAAGATCAGAGCAAAAAACTAAAATATTTTTCTGCTAAAAAAAAAAAAAAAAAAAAAAAAGAGCAGCTTCTGGTTTACAAATCACTTCTCTTGAATCGGTTTAGTTGGTTTTGTGAAATGAATGGATTAGAGAGGGCGTGCAGTGCAGCTGCTGTATTTAAATCTTGTTTGAGTTTGTTCTGACTTATTCAGGACTCTTTGTGCTTCAAGAAGCTGGAGCAGAAGTTGAATGTGTTTTATTTGCTCTCATACGTTCAGGAATCACAATGTGGATGTAGTACGCATGACAAATATACAACACTTTAACATTATGCATAAATATGTGTTGTTAGCCAGATGATTTTATGTTTTCATCTTGATTAGAGATTAATCACTCTGATATTAATCTCTGTACTGGCAAAATGTTTGAAAATTTCTAGATCGGCTATCTAGATGTGCCTGATCCATAAGGGCAGATCTAGTCAGTCTAATTCTATGCTTTGAGCTCTGAGCGGTGTAATGCTTTATTATTTTACATTATATTTATAATTCCTAATTTCACTTTCTGAACTATTTAAAAGATTTGTTGCAGTTTATTTATACTCAACATAGTCAACCGATTGTTTTTGTCAGTTTTCTTTATTTATTTTACATCGGCTGTTTTACTCCCAGTTTCACTGACTGAACAAATTAAAGTTGTTTTTAAATGTTTGACCAAGCCTGTGAAGCTATTGGTGTATTTAGGTAAAAAAAAAAAAAGTAACCTTTTAAGTCAATTCAACTCTGTTTTCCTGTATCGGATCGGTATCGGCCGATACTAAAGCTAACATATCGGTATCAGAAGTGAGAAAGTGGATCGGTGCATCTCTAATTGTGACCAATAGAAAGCTCTGTCAGTTTTTTTGCATTCTTAGAAAAGATGAAAAACATTTTCATTGTTAACCTCAAAATTTATTCCAACTCCAGAAATGTCACTAAAATGAGGCTTAATTTGCTCCCGAAGCTTTTCACAAATCATTTCTTAAAGACATCCATACAGAGTTGAGGCTTAATCTTTTTTTCCCCATTTTCAACGTACAGTTTGAAGATGACGTCAGTACATTATTCACTGGCAAATGGAGCCAATTTTTATCAGTGCAAACTGTTTGGATGTTTCTTTTCTACCTGAAACGAGTTCTTAGACTCGTTCCAGTACTTTTTAATTGCATTTTCTTATTGCAGTATTGGTTTTTCATGTCCAATGTTTCACAGCATCTGGACAAAAACGTATAATTACTTCAGGGAAACAAGTCTTGGAAAACTGTTCATGCTCAATGAACTTGCATAGGGCCAAGACTCTGATGCATTTATTTTAATTAATTAATTAAATAGCTAAAAATTTGAATATGTTAACATTTTCATTAATTTTCTTTTTTTCTTTGTTCATTACATGTTGGGGATGTTTTTAGTTTGCCTTTAAATCTGACGAACAAGCAACATTCGCAAATGGCTTCACACAGTTGAAACTGTTTATAATAACAGATCAGCCCTACACTGTATTGATAAATCAAGCAGAAAGGGCTGAACTTTTCAAATGTTGGCGTCAGATGTTTTTTTAGGCTAAAAGAATGCTGTTTTATTTAATTTCAGCCAATAAAATGTTTAGTTTAAAAAGGATTTTGTTTATTTGCATCTTTTAATGTATTTCTAACAAGTTTTCCCCTAGTGTATTATAAGCCTGGCGGGCCACCAGGCTAAGCATTGCTCGTTTATCTAAGTCTTTTTAAAATGTTTGCATTTTTTTAAGACTTTATAGTTGGTGTTCAGGTATTAATCTTTCAATAGCACATAATTATCTAGTGATCAAATTTCCTGTGAACTTTAAACATTTTTTAACTCAAAAACACGACTGGCGGCTGGATGAATGACTGTCCTGCCACCCAACCACCAGGCTTAGCGAGTTTTCTGGGGGAAACCTTGTATAATGTTACTTAAAAAAAAAAGCTTAAGTGAAAAATGAGCATAATTAATTGTCCTAGACTAAATACATTCCAGCTGAACGGCATCTACTATGGCTTCACTAACACCTAAACATCTCAGGATGTGAATATTTAAGATGCCTGTATTGAGATCTGTAATTTCTTTGTGTATCCCTCCACTCCGTGCAACACCTGTTAGCCCGCTGCAGGAACTCCTCATGGAGGGCTTGAAATTCCTGAGCTGCATGTGTCGCGGTCCGTACGACGAGCTTCTGTTCTCACTTGGAGCTGGAAACGATCCCGCCTGTGGGACCAGAGTGCCGGGCCGAACCCTGCTGGTTCTGTTTCATGTTGGGAGTCTTTGGTGGCAAATTGAGGACGATGGTTCAGGGAGGTCACTTGACTCCGTCAGGCTGGGTGGGAGCTTTGTGGCGCTGCATGGAGGCCAGAACAATGACTGTAATATGAGAAGCAAGCCACTCTCGGGCCATTAAAAGCCATTGGTATGACTAGAGCGGGATTTATTTATTTTTTATTGACAGACAAGAACATATAAAGATGAACAAAAAGTTCACATGTTTTCATCTATGTATGTATTACAATTAGGCCTGTCGCAATAACCAATAAAACAATTAATTGCATGAATTAAAATGAGCTCAAATGTTTATGTATGTGTGATTTATTGTTTTTCTCTTTCTACCAAAAACTGGGCGATAAAAGTTTTCAGTCTGGTGTTTTGGTCTCAACTAATCCGTTTTTTTGAAGGACTTTGTAATTAATTTCATTTGTTGTTTTTGTTCATGTAATTTAGATATTTAAAGATGTCTTCCAGTTGCAGTCTTACATTTTCATTTAAAGTTTATTAATCTTTGACAATGTGTTCTTGCACAGTTATGCCACTACCATTAGTTATCATTTATCGCAATAACTCCTGGGACAATTTATCGTCCAGCTAAGTTAGTTATTCTGACTGGTCTAATAATAACGGCTAAAAATGAGTTTGCAGCTGATGCTAAGGTGAATTTATTCCCCTCTGCCTGCTTAATTCTGTTAAGTTTAACCACATTTACAGCTCACTACTCTGAAGAGAGTAGTGCATTAGATGCAGGTCAAAGATTTCTGGGCTGTAAGGAAAAAATGTTGAACGTTATCTAGAAATCTCCACATCTGGCAGAAGAAACGGATGCCTGGAAGTGACATTAGTAAGAGATTTTATCTGTTCTGTGAAGGACTCGGATGTTTAGAGAACATTAGTGAGCAAAAAGCGTCTCGAAGGCCAAGAGACACAGCGGACGGATCGGGGGAAAAGTTGTATAAAAGTTTAAATTAGAGTTGGGTTATAATAATATTTATAACGAGTAATGGCGCAGAAATCACAGTTTTATGGTCTTTTTTCAATCTTGTACACTGTCTTTGACTTTCCGATGTCGATTTTTAGCAACTCAAGTCAACAACCATTTTGTAAATTTTACCCTGGTCAACAGCCAAAAACTGTCTGGTTTTTTTCAACTGTTTTAGGGTAACTTTGATGTGCTGAATCAAAAAGATCACATTGGTTTTTCTCAGTCATGTCAACTCCCTGAACTATGGATGCAACATGAGCTTCAAAATGCATGACTTGTTCTCACATATGGAACTGATAATGTCACAAAAATGTCATCAATTTAGTCAGAAGTTCGGATTTCTCTAAATCAAATTAGAATAAAAACCTGACCTGATTTAGAAAATGGATCTTATCTTTGGATTTAGCTGTGCAAAATATTCCTAATTCATTTGAAAAAAAAAAAGGCAACTTCCAACAAATATTTTTTGTAAAGCAGTGTTATTTTAAATTATTTTAGATCTCTGTCCTCACTGAAATAATCCGTTTTGGAGGCTTACAGCAGTATTTCTGTGTAAAGGGTTATACTGCAGGGTAAAAATATTTTCTTCATTAAAAGTCACACTTTTTAATAAAAGTGATGTGTCATAACATGCACACTGCTCTGTTTATGGCGTTTTTCTTTTATTGGCATTGCAGCATGTAGATGGTAAAAAAAAACTGAATATAATGTTTACATTTATGCGACACTTGGGAGGACAGCAAGCTTTATTTGATTTTTGTTTTGGGGTGTTTTCATTAAAAGTAAAAAAAAAACTAAAACAAGTGTTTTGTATTTTTAAGGTTTTCCATTCGGTTGTGGTTTGTGTTTTTTCCTCAGTATCTGATGCAGACGGCAGTGAAGGAGGCTTCCAGCTGAAGAAGGAACATGCGTTGCGAGTGCTGGGCTACATCAGCTCCTGGTCTCAGAGGTCAGTCTTCTTCCTGCTGGATGAATCCCATCGATTCTGCGGGGAGGCCAACATGAAAAAAGGAACAAAAAAGCGAAAAGAATGTATTTTTTCAGGATGTTTTCTCTATATAACATAAATGTTTCCTAGGAGCAAATCCCGTGGAACAGACACATTCTGCTTATCAAAATAAAAGCACTTCCTGTTGTGTTCATTTGAGTGACCTCCTTAAAGACATGCAGTGTTTCCTAGAAATATGCCTGCTAAAAAAATCTGTGCAGTTTGTGTATTTACACTGAGATTGATGTTAGCATCACTAACTGTAGCTGCAGTCGGGCATCTTTGATAGATGGAGAGATAAAATCTTTATTTCAGACTCGAGGTCCAACCACAAAAAACAAAATAAGAACCAACCGGATATTCATATCCACAATCATGCAAAAATAGTTTAATAACAAACGACTGTACCAGTGTCTCCAGAGCTGGAAGACTGTTTCCTTGTATGTTGTTCCTACTTTCTCTGACTTCATTTGCCAACACATTTTTATATTAAACAGCTAAATGTTAGTGTTCTAAAAGAGTGGAGACAAAATGGATTACTTCCTGGCCATCCCGGTACCAGTCAAAATGAAAACCGTAATCTTTTGTCTTCTTCTTCTTCTTCTGTGTTGTTTCCAGGCAATGTCTGTGCTGCTTCAAAGAGTACAAGCACTTGGAGGTTTTTAATCAGCTGGTGTACGCCCTCATAAACCTGGTCATCACTCAGATCAACAGCCTGAGAAACCAGCTTTGCAGCGCCCAGAACCTCACGCAAAAAGGGTCTGGGACCGAAGAGGGCAGGCCCGACTGGGCCGCCGGCGAGTCTGCACCCGGCTCGCTCCCCCAGCCGGCCTCCCCCGGCGAGGACGAACCCGTCAATGTGGAAAGGGACTCTGCTGAAGAGGACGCCAACACACCCGACCCAAACCAGAAGAAGACTCAGAGCCACGAGCAGGACACAATCCGGCCAGATGGAGGCCAAGCGAACCCGCTGGGACCTCTGGACGGTGGCAGCGAGTCTGGGAATGGGGAGAACTCTGCTGGAGGCGGAGGCGACAACCTGGACCCCTTCAGCTCTTGGACCACAGAGGAGAAAGAAAAACTGCTGCTGTGTGCGGCCAAGATTTTTCAGATCCAGTTTCCTCTCTACACGGCCTACAAACACAACACACACCCCACCATAGAGGTGAGAACAAGTCCTACATGTAACTAACCCAAACGTCCTACTGAGCTTCAAAGTGTGGGAAGAAAGCAATGAAGGAGTTAGTGAGCATTTTGCTTTTAATAATGTAATGCATTTTATTTTGTAATGTAACTTCATTTTACCATGTTTTCCTTAAAAAAACTCAACATGAAAAGCTAAACACCAAACACTGACACAGTCGTTGCTTCAAATTAAACAAATTTCCTGATCGTTAGGAAGTGAGCACAGGCTTTTACTTTGTGCAGGTTTTTTATGTTTCATATATTTTGGTGTTGAGCATTTTTTAAAAGGAAAATTAAAATACAAATTTAAATCCTTTTGAAATGATTTAAAAGGAAGAGATTCTTAGTTTTGCGCATATTGTTTGAGTTTTTAAATAAAAAAATATCTTGAACAACTCGCCATGTTCAAAGGGAAAAAAGTAGCAGCTTATACTCCGAAAAATACGGTATTTTCTTTGACGCTCTCTGCGTATTGTGTGATTTGTATGTATTTATATTTAAATTTTTTTCTTTTCTTCTGGTGACTGCTTATAAAGGAAATTTAAAAAATCTTTGTTTTGTAGTTACACATTTGTTTGACCAAATAAATAAAAAAAACTCTTCTGTAATATCGCTATTGACTATTGTAGAAACTATTGTAAAATGTTTATTGTACTATCATTTTTTGGCAGTATCACCCAGGCCATGTAAAAGCGATTTTTAGATTACTTTTGGTATTTGCCATTCATGTTTTATTAACCTGCTGGTGCCATTCTTGTTTTTTCTTTTTTATTATTATTTCCAGGACATATCTGCTCATGAAAGCAACATCCTGGGCTCCTTCTGCGACATGAATGTAAGAACCTTTGTTACTTTTTCTTCCTCAAATTATACAATTACACCTCTTAGTTAGTTCCTCACAAATAACTTTAACCTCATTAAAACATAATTGACATATTTGACAGTTGAAACATATTTCAACTGCCTTTGAAATAAGGGCAGTTGGTGTTTTGTTTAGTCTGTGATTTGTATATATATATATATTTTTTTTTCATGTTATTCACTGTTGGGACGAGTTTTATGGGTGCGGTTCATAAACTGAGCTGCAAATGGGAGATTTTTTTTTTTTTTTTTGGTGTTTTAGCCAGAATTTCTAAACACCAGCTGGCATTTCAGGACCACACAGCTGGTAAAAACGCAGCTGCTTCTATAGATTTTACATTTGGTCCAAAATGCTCATAATTTAGTAGTTTCGCGTAAGTAGTTACTGTAATTACTGTAAATATTTGTAACAAATGTCACCAGTTTTGTTTGCATCCCATTCAGTTTTTTTAAGTGAAATCAGGTTTACTTCAAATCTGCACATGAGTTGTATTTTGTATTTTCCAGCAGTCTCTTGTGTCATGCATCTTTTTCATTCTGCGTTTGATTTAGACGTCATACTACGAGGCACAGACTGTTAGTTTTCTGACGTTTGGCCAGAGAAACCTGAAACTCAAAGTACTGAATGTCCATATTTGGACATTGTGTAAAGTTTCGGCTTCCAGTTTATTATCTCTGTTTTGTTCCATGAATCAGCAAGATTTAAATTCATCCTGTAAGCTATGATTTCTACTTTTTATGAAAAAGAGCCTTCGTGTTTCCTGTTTTGAGATATGTGACAGATATTTGTGTTTTTCAGATGATTTAAAGATGTTTTTTCAGTTTTGTGGATAAATTCATTGCTTAAAATTTGAATTCAAGATTATACAATTAATTGTTCACACTACAATATTATCTATGTCAAACATGAATGTCCCTAAAAGGTTTTATTTAAATAGTCAGAACTGACTGACATCATAGTTTTCGTTCTCGTTTCTGTTGTGTTTGGGCCGTCGAGTCTTTTTGCTTTGTTTGGTTAACTGTTGCTGAAGTTTCTTACCTTCCATTGTTTTGTCAGTGAAAACAGTGCAGTAGGTGTAACGTAATCTCTGTGGTAACAATGCTTCCTTGCTGCTTTGTTTCCATCTGGTCAATATGTTGCAGGTCAGAATCAGTTCACCAGAAACGGGAGTTTTTTCCTCCCGTTCCTGCACTAAATTATCTCGTGTGTATTTCCTCGTTTAGTTGCGGTTCTGTTCATTTAGCGGGGCATGAAAGCAGTTCTGTGAACAAAACTTTGTGTTTCAAAACGATTATTGATTGTACACGTCCTCCCACCTCCATTTCCTGTGTAAATATTCCTCAGCTTATCCGGAAATGATGATCTGAAACAAACATGAGAACATTTTAAAGGTTCATGAAAAAGCATTAGCCAAACTTTTATTATGTTTTTGACGTTGGTTTAAAACTGTCAAAATAAACTTTCTTCTCAACACTTGGGTTAGCATTTAGCATCATGTTACAAGTCGAGCTTATATTAAAACAAAATGAGGATTTCAAGGAGAGTTTTCCACTCCAGGTTAGATATTACCTGCTTACAACTTTTTAACAAAACTTTGCTTCAGAAATCCTGGAATAACTATTTTCACCTTTGGTTAATTTCTGGATTTTTAAAAATGTTTTCTTTATGGATGAAGGAATTGTTTTCAGAACTAAGTTTGAGCCAAAGCTTAAGGTAAACAAAATGTGTATTTGTAAGGCCTATTTGATTTGTTGGTCATTTTTGTTTATGTTAGGATGCAAAATGAACATATTATGACTTTATTTTGATTCTTAATGCAGGACGTGGAGGTGCCGCTTCACCTCCTTCGCTACGTCTGTCTGTTTTGTGGGAAACACGGCCTCTCCCTGATGAAGGAATGCTTTGAGCTGGGCACACCAGAGAGCCTCCCCTTCCCCATCGCTCATGCCTTTATCACAATTGTCTCAAATGTGAGTCAGATGTTCTGTTAGTTGCACTCTTACTCATATACTGAGGAAAATACTCTAAGTTGGAAAAAGCAGCATTTTTTTCTTTAATTCCATATTGTCTCCAGCAAACTTCCATTTTCTCATACTATTACTAATTCTGTGTGCGACATTATGAATAATTAGTATGATTCTTTTTTTAACCCTCCCACAGATACGAATATGGTTGCACATTCCTGCAGTTATGCAGCACATCATACCCTTCCGCACCTATGTAATACGGTAAGTTACAAACATGCTGATTCACTTTCATTAGAAAATAAAACCACACTGGACAGTTTTTGCATTTTTTTTAACAAGCTGTAGTTCCTTCTTGTTGGTTTAACATAAAACCTGTTTTCCCTACAGACTGAGATGTAATCAAATTATTTAAAATGATCCAAGTCTTTTTGTTAATTTTAGTAAAGTTTATCTGTGGAGGTACCTAAGAGTTTTTAGCTTCTTACACTTGATTGTTGGCGTAGGATTGTCTGCTGCTGTGTACGGTGGCCGACGGGTGCAAATTTGCTGCAAACTGCTAAACGTGCAGCAAGCAAATGAATGATGCAACGTCCAAAGCGCAGCAAATAAATGCAAGAGAAAAATGATGCAAAAAAAAAAACCAACAACAAAAAGCTGAAATCACAGAACATGGATGCAAAAAGAAAAAATACAATCTACAAAACAAAAGCAAACTAAGATGCTGCAATAACAGGAAACAGAAGAAAAAGGGAAAATGCTGCACACGGTAAAAACAGCAATTATGAAACGCTACAAACTCCAGTCCACTAGGGGGAGTCGACGATCAAATCATATGGAGAAAGCCTCACAGTAAAGATGGGATATTATAATTTAATGGGATGTCTAGAAGTAAATTGGAGGAAGAAAGAAAAGGCACGCTACTCCTCATGTTTTTACAAAATTATAAAACAGCAACACAGTTACGTGAGGTATATTACCAACTCCACACTCCCCCTAGTGGTCTGGAGCATTTCTGTTCACCAAGTTTGCAGCGTTTCACACTTGCTGTTGTTTTTGCTATTTGCAGCATTCTCCATTTTGCTTCCATTTACTTTTTCATCTTGTGTAATTGCTACATTTTTTATTTTTATTTTTTTTAATTTGTGTCTTTCACTGTTTGCTGCGCGTTTCCATCTCTTGGCCACTGTAACTGTGGCTGAAATCTTACTTGACGAACTGTTACAACTTTTTGTTATTTGGCAGCTACATAAATGATTGACCTAAGATCACATCTGGCGTTAAGGTTTACTTATGCTGATGATGTGCAACTTTATATCTCTGTCTCACCACATTTACCTACTTGGTATGTTCAGAAAATCAGTGAGTGAATAATGCAGGATTATTTTTGGGCCTGAAATGTAAACTTAATACATTCAACTGAAACTCGGTGAGGCTAAAAAAATGGAGAGAAAAAATTCACTGTATTGTCTCACTGATTGCAAAAGGACAGATTTCCGTATTGCTGTGTTGAGCACTGAATGGTTGTAAGTCTAAATACATTAGCTGGACAGCCATGCAGACCCTCAGGTTATTGGAGACCTTTCGATGCTTTCAGGACCAGAACTGAGCTGCAAAGGCAACATTTAGATTTCATGCCCTTTCCAAAAACCTGAGACACTCAAACCGCTGACTCCTGTAAATCAGAACAGAAGATATGACTATTTATGCAGCTTTTCCCACAAAGGGCAATGATTACTTTCAGTGTAAATAAGCATTTCCTTTCTTTCTTATTTGGTGCTACGTGAGTTAGCACGTTTTTTAAAAGGTAATAATTGTTGCAAGTCATTTTAAACACTGTTGAATTACCCCGTTTTCTGCTGGTTCTTGCCTTCTCCGATAATTAAGGAGCTGACCTTTTATCGAATGCTGCATTAAAACAGCTGCTCTGGCCAGAGTCTGTGCGCTTTCGGCCGATCCGATTAGCGACTCCACCAAACCTGATTTAGGAATCCTGCTTGCTGCACTTTCACATGATTTTAAATATCAACCGGTTTGCTCTCTGCAACAGACTTGAGCTGTTTTACAAAATGAGCACTGAGCTTTAACAACCGTCGTTCCATCTGCGCCGTCTTTCTCTCTCAAATACCAGAGAGCCATAAGTTTGTTGCTAGGAAGAGTTTCTGTCACCACGGCAACAGTTGCTGGGCTTCCAGTTTTTTCTGGCAGGCCTGGTCATGTGACGCATACATACCTGCCTCTCCTGCATGTCACAGGGAAAATAATAAGACGAAAATGTTTTACTTGAGGAAGAGGAGGCACTTTTAGTGAAACGGAAACAAAATGTCCGTCCAACATGTGATTACCCTGCGACTGAGAGGGAGCGGCAAAAACTAGATGAATAAATGAAATGAGCATTTAGAGACGCTACATTTGTTAATGTGAGATTCATCGAAGCATGGGCCAGTTTCAAAGAGGTACAATTTTTTCTACTCTTTTTACGTTCTTCAATTTCTTTTAATAAAGGGAAAGAAAGTGTCAGAGTGACCACGGGGTTGTCGAGTATTTCCTCTCCCCAAACTGTCGTCATGCTCTGTAGGTACAGAGTGTCGCTAAAACACAAAATAACTATTACATTTACATTCTTGTCAGACTATTTATTTGGTTTTTGTGTCTATAATGTTGTCTTTATAGAGCAACACAAGTCTAACAAGTTCATTTATTTTTACAAGCTAATTAAGAGTTATTAAAGATAACTCTTTTATTAAAGAGTATTTTTTAAAGAGAACTTTTTATTAAAAGAGTTATCTTCAAAGGAGTGACAGATGGTGCGTTTTTATGCCATGTGTGATTTTGCTTTTCATGACCGTAGATATTTCTAAACGGCTAAATTTTTTGCTTGTCAGAGAGGAAGAAGTGTAGCAGCTTTTCAGCCAGCTGATTGGGACTGTGCAGCAACAGGTGGGGACGGGGCAGTCCAGAACAGAGTAAACTCTGTTCAGGGCTGCAGCTAACAATTATTTATTATTTTTATACAATATTAGAAAAGCACTAAGGGATCCAAATAAACAAATAGTTAAATTATTTTTTACATAAGAAAATTAAAAATCTTATTGCGTTTTTTTTAGTAAACGTTTAATTATTTGTAGCAAAGGATGAATCTGCAGCTAAAAAATACTTCAACATGTGAAAAGCTCACGGCTTTCTGGTGGTTTTGACATCAATCCAGTGTTTCTGGATTAGCTGATTAATAGATGGATTTTTTACAGTAATTTGATCCGGCTGAAGCAAAAAATGCCACTTGAAGAGTTTTGGGTAGAACATATTTACAGACGAATGTTTTTTTTATTTTTTTATTGTAAATTCAAAATGTTCATATTTTTTGTCCAGTTTTGGTCCATTGGTTCTCTTAGTGTTGTTCTTTCAGCAAACTGATTTTTTTTTTTTATCTGTATACTCCAGTTAATAATCAATCAATTACTGATTTAATTGATTATTTCAATAATCAGTTCATCACCACTAATCGATGAATCGTTTCAGCCGTGGTTCTTGGTCACTGTGTCTGACCGACACCTTAAAACGGACTTTAAACCATATAAATGGTGAACACATGAAATTTAAGCGGTTTTGAAACTGTAACTTTCTGCTTCATGTAATTTCTTTTTAATTTTGTTTGGTATATGAATATATGACTTTTATTGTTTTGTCGTTTTTGTTTTATTGTTTCCTGTTCGGTGACCTTGAGTGCTTTGAAAGGCGCCTTCAAATGAAATGTATTATTATTAAAACTTTGGTTTGTTTGAATGTCAGTTTATTAACTGACAGTTTATTCTGTGGTGTAACTAAGCCTAGAAGCCACTGCTGACCTTATGACCTTGAGGGCAGCCCGTACAACAAACCATCGTGTCTTTGTTGTCTGTACATAAACTTTCTCCTTTGTGCATTTTGGATTATCTACGTTGACGAGCAGGACTGAACGCTTTTTGCCGCCGGCAGGTACCTGTGTAAGCTATCCGACCAGGAGCTGCGCCAAAGCGCCGCCCGCAACATGGCCGACCTGATGTGGAGCACGGTGAAGGAGCCGCTGGACAGCGCGCTGTGCTTCGACAAGGAGAGCCTGGACCTCGCCTTCAAGTACTTCATGTCTCCCACTCTCACCATGCGGTTAGCCGGACTCAGCCAAATCACGGTGAGTCACGCGGCTAACGACAGAGAGACCCG
Organism: Poecilia mexicana; assembly: GCF_051168715.1. NCBI lineage: Eukaryota > Metazoa > Chordata > Actinopteri > Cyprinodontiformes > Poeciliidae > Poecilia > Poecilia mexicana. The sequence goes on along the minus strand of NW_028263370.1, from coordinate 17,685,954 downwards.
ACACACAGTCACATGCAGCGTCCGAGTCAGGAAGCCCACAAGCCTGACAAAGACACGATCCCTTCAAAAGACCGAAGTAAAAACACAAAAGGAGACACGGAGTAATTGATTTGCTTTGTACTTTATGGTAATTAATATTGGAGCCAGTAAAGTAAAGTCTACTGGCGTCATCCGCCATGACTGACAAATAGAAGAAAACCGAATATCTGATTGAAAAAATCATGACTTTTTCCACTGCAATATCATCTGTGGGCTTTTTTAAGTCAGTTATTTCTTAATATTGATTAGAAAAAGCACCATTTCCACTGGCAGATTATTTCACTTATGGGAAAATACATCTTCTTATAAGTGAAATAATCTATTTATGTTAAGAACCAACAATGATGGGGAAAGTTTAAATAGTTCTTAAATATATAATACAAAACAAGCTTATTTATTTTTTAGGGTTCAATCAACACAATTCAAAGGAAAGACGGAAAAAAAAAATGTTTAAATACACAAATTAAAGGCATTTTAGAAGCAAATATTTCAAACAGTTTTTTTGTTGGACTCAATGGTACACGTGTATTATAATGGAGTAACATTCTCTTATTTTTAAAAGTAATTTTCATTGATATGTAATGTGATGTAATGCAGCATATAGCTTGGTACAAAGCGATTCTGTCAGCATAAAGCTTTATTTGATGATCATCATCATGTCTGTGATTCTCCTCAGAACCAGCTCCACACATTTAACGACGTGTGCAACAACGAGTCGCTGGTGTCTGACACAGAAACGTAAGTCGGCCATAACACCTAAACTACCTGATCACAGGAAGAATCCATTCCTCCTCATCAACATTGTTTTTCTCTGGGTGGTTTTATTTTGTTCAGAAAGTCGTTCTTCATCTTTTCAGGTCCATAGCAAAGGAGCTAGCAGACTGGCTAATCCACAACAACGTGGTGGAGCACATATTCGGACCCAATTTGCACATTGAGGTCAGTCATATAAATTCAGCTCCTCCCATATGGAAACGGTTGTATGCTAATTCTGTTTCTATCCTTGGTGGGTTTTCTGCTCTCCTCTGGTTGCATTTTCCCCAGTGCTGCACATGTCTCCATTTGTTTTCCAGATCATTAAGCAGTGCCAAGTGATCCTGAACTTCTTGGCTGCGGAGGGCCGGCTCAGCACGCAGCATATAGACTGTATCTGGGCTGCAGCTCAGGTAGGAAGAAACAGATTCTCACATGACCGCTAACCTGCAGCTTTTAGTAACGCAGCAGTAGTGCTGTGTGGCTGTGGATTATTTAAATGTAATTTATTTTCACTTCGACTGAAGCTAATGAGTACGTGGCGCATTCTGCAGATTTTTCATGTATCCACTTAAGCTTTTTTTTATATAAAGCATTAAAAATATCTTAAAAATGCAAATAAACAAATAATTCAATAACTTTTTCTAAAAAGGAAAATAAAATTTGTATTGCCTAAAATGCAACAACATGGCAAAGAATGCATCTGCAACTAAAGACGTTTCTGCTTCACTAGCATCAATGCAGTGTAGGGCTAATCTGTTGATCAATGTTTCTTATTAATAACTGGAGATTAAAAGATGCTTAATAGGACATTAAACAGAATTTGAACCAGGTAAAACTAAAACTGCGACACTGGAGGATTTCTGTAAAGAACAAAGAAGGTTTTTCCATATAAAATGCAAAATCTTTCGATTTTTAATCTACAGTTTTGACCTAGTTACTTCTTTGAGTGTTTTTTTTTCTTTTTCAGCTACCATATTTTAGAGCCTGTATACTCCTGTTAACGATGAATTGATTCCCAATTTAGCTGATTATTATTTCAGCAATCAATCGTCATGATTAATCATTCACACTCAATCATATTTCACAGCTTTCTTTTTTGTGCTTTCAGTTGAAACACTGCAGCCGCTACATCCATGACCTTTTCCCGTCGTTAATAAAGAACCTGGACCCAGTGCCTCTCCGTCACGTCCTGAACCTGGTGTCGGGCCTGCATCCCAGCGCCCACACTGAGCAGGTACTCTACAGGCACAGATGCTCTCTGTAAGCTGCATCAAACTGCTTCAAAACTGTAAAATCCTGATGCGCTCCTGTCCCCCCACCCAGACGTTGTACCTGGCCTCCATGCTGATAAAGGCTCTGTGGAACAACGCTCTTGCAGCCAAGGCCCAGCTCTCCAAACAGAGCTCTTTTGCTTCGCTGCTGAACACCAACCTCCCCATGGGGAACAAGAAAGGTCAGTCTGGATCCTTGTCTTCAACCAGCGATGATTCATTGGAAAAATATTCTCCTCTATTTAACCTTTTACATTTTGCCACAAATTTCAATGCATCTTAATGAGATTTTATGTGGTGGACCAACACAAAGTTGGGCTTAATTGTGAGGTGAAAGTAAAGAGGTGCGTGTTTTTCTGAATTGTAGCTCAAACTTAAATCCAGCGTAGCCTCTTGTTGTCAGAACTGGCTTAATTATTGTTGTTTATTTATGTCAAAAGGGGCAATGCACACTACAAAGTATGCCACAGTTAGGCTGGTTTTCATCTGTAGCTAATGCAGTACATCACAGTGCAATAAAAACAAGTTATCAGGCTTCTTCCATCAAAAAATGAGAATAATTATGATTTTTTTTATCTTTTAAAAAAACATATTGGTTACATATTTAAACAGAACAAAGCACAGAAAACAAAAGTTTACCACAATCAGTACATAAAAAATGCAGGATGAATAAAATAATTGTTGTGTAATTTAATGTCTGTACAGATCCAGCTGTTGTTCGTTAGACTGAGTTCACACAGGAGGGAAATGTGACCTGCACCCACATTTTTCATGGCAGTTTGATCTTCTCACCCCCCAAAACGTCTGATCTGAGCCACTTCCTGATGTGGAACTAAATCGATCATTTTTATAGCTGTATTTCATCCAACCTTTACCTCAGTGACGTCAGACATTCATCATTATTCTGTGCCACAAGGAGCCAGATGTAGTAAATCAGGATGAAAACTAAGTACAATTATGAAATCATGAAAAAAAGTTTAGTTGTCATACTTTGAAGTAATGTGATGACAATAAAAGCTGTGATCACTATTTATTGCTGCTTTTTTAGGTAATTGTGTAGCTGTGACTGCATGGCACATGAATCATAAACCTAAAAACAAAAAACTGGAAAAAAAACATTTTTTAGGACAATATTCTCAGTAAAAAGTGTGAGGTATCACTAAAGTACACAAAGTAACTGCTTCTAATTATATTTTCAATTTAATATTATTTTTGAACAAACAATTCTGACAATACAGACCATTTTGAGAATATGATTTGAATCTGATAGGAGTATAAAATCACGCATATGAACACAATAATCTTAACATGCTGTAAAAAGCGAGGATGGTCATAGCTGACCTTCACAAGTTTGATCAAACCCAGTTTGTTTTTAAAGAGTTTTTTATTATTTAAGTTGTTTTCTGTGTTTCCAGGCTCTCCGGCTGCCAGTCCGGACAGCAGCGATAACAGCGACACGCAGCACAGCGGCGGCAGCGACATGGAGATGGACGATCAGATGATGGTGCCCAGCAACAAGAGGAGCCAGCAGCGGCTCTCAGATACCGAGGTCGGCTTCCAAACATGCGGCATTAACAATTATTTTAGTAATTGGTTATTCTGGCGATTAATCAGATAGAAAATTAGCACATTCTGCAGATTTTTCATTCAACCAACTTAATAATAGGAATACATTAAAAGATTCAAATAAGCAAAGAATTAAATTCCACTTTTGATTGAGAAAATAATCATTCTATTGCCTAAAATGCAATAACAGCTTCCTTTATTTATGCTTGATAATTTGCAGCAAATTGTAACAAATACTTCTAACATCAACATGTTTGATTGAATATCAATACAGTGAATGGTTAATCTTTTTTTTTTGTTTGTTTTGATTTGCTTAATAGGAGATTATTTGAACCAGATGAAGCTAAAAAATGCAAAAATGTTTATATTTTGTGTACAATTTTGGTTTAATTAGTATTTTTGAGTCTGTATGCTCCAGTTAGACCTCACCATAAAATATTTTGCTTGACGATAAATTGTCCCAAAATTATTGCAATAAATAATAAAAGATTTTTTGAAATTGTAATATATTGATAGTGGAATAATAATGCATGTTTAGAGAATAGTTTGTGTTCTCACAAACTATTATTGTTGTTTATATTTTAAATAACAGCAATAAACAATAAATAAAACAGAAATAAAAACACACACAACAGAAATCATAAGTAAAATGAATTGTGAAGATTCTGTAAAACGAAGTGTCTGTAAAAAGAAGAAAATCCGAATGGAAATTATTGATCTCATTTTAATTTTAACAATTATTGATTAATCACCCTGTTAACAATCTCTAAATTAGTTAGCGACTATTTGAATGATCGATTCATCACGATTAATCGTTTCAGTCCTAAATTTAACCCTTTCACTGAGCCAGAAAAGCTCTGAGTCGTTTCCATAGCAACGGGCTGTTTCTGTCGTTTGTCCAGGAGTCGATGCAGGGAAGCTCCGACGAGACGGCCAACAGCGTGGAGGAGGGCAGCAGCGGCCCCGGCAGCAGCAGCGGGCGCAGCGAGGCCTCCAGCAACGAGGCCGCCTCCAGCCGCGCCAGCCAATCAGCCGGCAGCCCCGGCAGCGAGCTGCACTCTGACGACATGGCCGACAGCGAGGCCCTGAAGGAGGAGGAGGAGGAGGACGAGGAGGAGGATGAGGAGGAGGACGAGGACGACGACGAGGAAGACGACGACGAAGGGAACGCGTCCAACGCCGAGGACGGGCAGCAGAAGGAGGGGCACACCGAGACGAGGAAGAGGAAGGCCGGGGAGGCGCTCGGCGAGGGGTCGGCTCACGGCGTGGGCCCCATCGGTTCAGGGGGAGGAGCCAAAACCAAAGTCCTCCAGTTCAGCCCGGAGACGTCCGCTGTCATGGTAACGGCGGCGTCGACTTCTTTAGAGGGCCGGTTGCGGCTGCTGGATGCTTGCTCTTCGTCGTCATCGGTGCGGGCCGAGGCGATGGAGCCCCAGCAGCAGCCGGAGGACATCAGCCCGTCTCAGATGGGCCAGGGGCCCCAGGAGCCGCCCTGCCTGCCCAGGCCGGGGGACTTCCTGGGAGAGGCCATGAGCAGCGAGCTGTTCAACTGCCGCCGGTTCATCGGCCCGCAGCACCACCACCACCACCACCACCATCATCATCATCACCACCACCACGAAGGGTAAGAGTTTCTGGTTCTTAGTCAAAACTCCAAATAAATTAAAGTTTACTCTAAACTTGCTTTATCATTCCATTAACATATTATGGTCTCAAAAACAATATTATCATTTATCGCAAAACTTTTGGGACAATTTAATCATCGGGCTAAATTTGCTTCTTATTCTAAACTGAGCTTCAGGGTTTATTTGTATTTTTTAAATTATTGATATTAATAATTTTCTCATATGGACTTATTTGTGTATTTAATAAAGTTGTTGATGATGATGATGCCGAGTGCTTAAAGTCCTTGAAAATGCTTCAATCTCAGTTTAAAAGAGCTTCAATTATTTATAAAATCTTTGAAAGTGCTTGATATTCAATCTGCACAGTTTTGTAATAAAGTTTAATCTAATGTTTGGTTAAAAACCAAAATTTGGAAAACATTATTTTAGGGCTGGTATTGATACTTTTTTTGTTTTAAATATCCGAAATACTACCAAACTGATGGTGTGACCCGTCCTCCTTCATCAACGGTTTTCACTCCACGCCGTTGTTTTTGTTTTTATTTTTCAGCAGTTGTGAGGCTCAGTAGTAAAACCTGAAACTTCTGCTGCACCGGTTACTCCAGTGGCTGTTGCTAGGCAACCAAGGAGTGTTGTTGGAGTTCAGTTGAAGCCTCATGTTTTCATAATAAAAAGACACACAGCTTTTCCCACTGTCTGAAGTTTTGCTAAATGCCAGAAAACTTGTCAAAAGCGTATTTTAAATATTTTTTTTAAACTTTCTTCATAGGGCTGGGCGATATGGACTTGGTACTTATCACTTTTATATCGTGATAAAACTATTTTAATACTTTTTTATACACTGCTCTTGGAAAAAAGGCTCATTTGTAATACGTTTCTCTGCAACACCAGCCACATAAAAAAGTCAGATTTGTATCACTGAGCTATTTTATTTATTTATTGACATTTATTGATACTTTCATTGAACAAGCAGTGGATAAAATCCCAACAGTACAGACAGTTTTAGGGGTTTTAAACATTAACTGAATGTTTTTTAGTGACGACAATAATAAATCAAATTTCTTCATCACTATAAATGATGAACAATATAAATGCTAATTTCTGGATTGTTTAAATGAAATGAGTATTATTCCTTATGGCTCAAAAACTTATTGATCTGTGTAATTTAAATAAAAGTTGTCTTATATTTATGATTTAAAGCACTTTGAGCTGCCGCTTTGCTGAATTGTGGTATAAAAATAAAATTTAATTGATTTTCATGTGTTAGATAAATTAGTGCTTTGCTTCTCGACCAGTCAGGTGATGGGATGTTATATTTTAGGTTTCCTTGCCCCTGTTGTAGTATGTACAATATTATCACATTTAATATTAATAACAGAAATGTCTATAGTGAATTGAAACTGTCTTCTTTTGGTCATTTTTGTTTTTGTGCTGGAAAAGTTTGAAAAATTACTTTGGAAATTCTTAAGTTTTGCTGCTTCCCATTATAACTGAGTTATTTTAAGATTCCCTCTTTCTTGTAATTTCCCTTTGGGATCAATAAAGCATGACTGATTGATTGATTGATTGATTCTTCCTCCAGTCCCATGGTGGAGGACATGCTGAGTGCTGATGACGTCAGCTGCAGCAGCTCCCAGGTCAGCGCCAAGTCAGAGAAAAACATGGCCGACTTTGACGGCGAGGAGTCGGGCTGCGAGGAGGAGCTGGTCCAGATTAACTCCCACGCTGAGCTCAGCTCCCACCTGCAGCAGCACCTCCCCAACCTGGCCTCCATCTACCATGAGCACCTGGTGCAAGGTGAGGGAGGCCTGCTGAACGAAACGGCTTATCCGGCTGCAAACCCGCCGGATTTAAAGGTTCGGTTCCCTCTGTGTGATCCTGCAGGTCCATCTGTTCATAAACACCAGTACTCCAGCCACGCCATGACCGACATCAACCTCGATAATGTCTGTAAGAAGGGGAATACGCTGCTCTGGGACTTGGTGCAAGACGAAGACGCGGTACGTATTTTCACTTTTCTCAGAAACGGAGCAGGATTGACATTCTGAGATTGAAAAAAAACGTTACCATGAATTTGTTCTGGTAGGGCTTTAGCTGGTTTTTAACCTTAAAGATCCAGATCAAGAGATATTTGATCCAATAAGATTTTACTGATTGAAACTGGGATTAGTCCCCTGAACAGAATTACAAGATCATGCTGCTTAAATGCCACATCTGGGTCGTTGAGAGGAAACAGCCTGCAGCTTGTTGGTTTTGAGGAATTGTTGGGTTGTTCTGATTTTCTTCACATCTGTTCAGATTCATCTCTCTGAGGGTCTGATTAACGAAGCGGAGAAGCTGCTGTGTTCTCTGGTCTGCTGGTTCACCGACAGACAGATCCGAATGCGCTTCATCGAGGGTTGCCTTGACAACTTGGCCCATCATCGGTAAGCACGACTCAAACTCACGTGTAATGCAATGCTTCTTTTTTCCCCCCAATAAACATAATGAAACTTGTGCTTTTAAATTAGACATCAGTAATTTAGCTGTTTCTGTCTTTAGCACTTGGGTAAAACAAAACGCATTCCCCTGAACTCTTCCAAAGTTTATTCACTGCTTGTCCCCGGTGGGTTATTTAACTCCATCTTCTTCATTCCTCTCAGGTCCGTCGTGGTTTCCTTGCGCTTACTTCCTAAACTTTTTGGCACTTTCCAGCAGTTTGGCTCCAGTTACGACACCCACTGGATTACTATGTAAGCAGCAGAGCCTTTATTCAGGCGCCATGGCAACACAGCAGCACAATAATAAGCTTTTTTTTTTCTTAGCACATGTTGTTTGGTTTAACCAACTTCTGTTTGCTTTTTTCATCAAAGTCCAGCAAAGATTAAATAAAATATGCAGCTACTTTACTGTTTTGCAAATCGACTCATCTTTTGAGAAGATTAGAGACGTAAACATCTTCAGTCTTCCTGCCTGCAGCCTGGGCTGATCTGGTTGTTGTTTGTGTTAGGTGGGCTGAGAAGGAGCTGCACATGATGAAGCTGTTCTTCGACAACCTGCAACACTACATCCAAGAAGTCAGAGAACACCGACACAAGTTTGCTCTGTGAGTCTGCCGGGGGTGATTCCCCCAAACCGGACCGGCTTTGATCAGCAAAAAACAGCTCTTTGTTTTCAGGAGTTCCTCTTAACTTTTACTCAAACTTTAGAGGGTTTTACATTTAGGTAAGAAAAACTGGTTTTATCCAGAACAGCCCAGAATCAGCTTTGATTTCATACATATTTGAAGTTAATTTACCATTTATTATTTTAATTTTGTTGTTGAAATAGATTCACCGGCATTGGTGACTGGAACTGGACAATATTCAGGGCCCGTATTCACAAACATGATGTCCGTGCATCCTTAAAAAAAAGCCTTTGAAAAAAGGCTTTTTGTAGCGACGCCGTTAAACAAAACTTTGAGTTATGCACAGACATCTTCAGTGCATTTTGTGGTTTGAGGAGTTTACAGCTACTGGCACCTAGCTGCTAATATACCCTGGCTAACAAGCAAGAATCTTAGTTATGGAAGCCTTTCTAGCTAGCTAGCAAGCAAGGATAAAGCTAGCTATTGTTTTTACGCCCATAATGTGTAATTTATTTTATTTATTTGCAGTTTTCTTTTCTACACATCTGTAGCGATACTGGTCTTAAATTCCATTCCAAATGGTCATAAAAGGATCTTAAAAAGTCTTAAATTTGAATTTATTTATTTCAAACAGGGTAAAAAAAACAAGGACAAGCAAGTAGGACAGAGAAAAACATGTACATACACAACCAAAAACAAAATAATTTGTTTACTATATTTCCTATAATAACACACACACACCAAAAAAAAGCAACAACAAAAAAAAACAAATACACCCCCAGTAATTAGTTGGTAGAAATTCACCAATCATTGAATCTAATCTGGATTAAGAAAATGTCGTGATGGTGAAACTTAAAAAAAATTGAATTAATTGCCACACAGCATGAACATGTTTAATTGCACCTTATTTACATCATTATTTTGGTCCTCCTCTTTGCACCTAGCATTGTCACATTATGGGTTTTCTTAATTCCTAAAATGCTCTGTGAGTAACTTCTATCTTACCGAAGTAATATTCTAAGAATGTGACGACGACGTCACTTTTCGTCTCTGGGGATTCTTTGAGAATATGGATCCAGATCTTTTTCCAGCTCATGAACACAAAACAGGATGAAGCTTTTAAAAAGAAACCATGTTTTTATTTTTATCTGCAGCCCCTTAAAGCTGCAAAACTCTGTAGTTATGCTAGCCTCAGATGTTGAAGTTTATTTAATTAAGTTTCCTGATGGTAACACAAATTGCTCCTCTTCTTCTTGTGCTGTTGCAGGTACAGCCACAGTGCAGAGGTGCAGGTCCGCCTGCAGTTCCTCACCTGCGTCTTCTCAACGCTGGGATCACCAGACCACTTCAGTAAGGCTTTTGTTTTTGTTTTGATTAGACTCGGCATTCATTTTCCTGCAGTAAAAGTTTGGTTTTTTTTAGCTGTAGGCTCAGAATGGGAACATTGTAAAATGAAGGGCTTGTAGGATTTTTGGTTTTGTTGTTTTGAAAGCAATAATCATGTTAGATAGATCATAAGTCTGTTTTTAGTTTCTCATCATAATCCAGTAAGACAGGAAAAGTATTGGAATTAATTTAATTGTTCTTTTTTTTTTCACTTAAAACAAAAAGTTTCTAACTATGATCCTGTCTCAATGGGACTTTATATGATTAGACCATTAAGAAGATGTGCATAACTGTGAATTGGAAGTTAAAAATGCATTATTTTTTAATTTTTTTCTCTACAAATAAAAGTATGGAACACATTTCTATTCACCGCTCTCAGTCAAGTTCTTATAGAAACATCTTTACTGCATTCTGAGTCTCTTGGAAAATGTCGCTGACAGCATGTAGGTTTATCTGTTCAGAAAAGATGAACCTCAGACGAACAGGATGAAGATCATCTGTAAATTGCATTTTTGAATCCTTGCCACAGATTCTCAGCTAGATTTCAGTCCAGACTTTGACACCGAAATATGTTTTGATCTAAACCACTGATTGGGAGCTCTAGCTCTACGTTTAGAGTCGTCTTCCTGATGGGAAGCGAATTTCTCCCCAAGTTCCTAATCTTTGTCCTGGATGTTACATTTTGGTCGTCTTTGCCCAAATTATCGTCCTCCACGTTTGCCGTTTCCACTAGATGACTTGTGGCAAACCCCAAACAGGAGCCTTCCTTCCCACAATGCATTTCACACTACTTTGTGTTAATGCAGAACACAAAATCCACAAAATAAACGTTATAAGTTTGTGGTTTTGAAGTCGGAAAATGCGATAAACTTGAATGAATGCTTTTGCAGGACCCTGTGAGGCCTGGTCTTTGAACATAACTGAGATGTTTTAGCATTTAATTGTTAATTGAAATGTGCCAAGTCAGCATTTTGATAGGAAAATATGTCAAATGGTTTCTCCAGCGTTTTATGTTGTCATTAGTGGGTCTCAAGGAAAAGCTGATTTTATTGTAGCTTCACAATAGGATCCTGAATGTGCATCTGGTTTTCCTGAATCTTTGGGCAAACAATGGCACAACACTTATGCTGCTCCGCTGAGAACAATGCTCCGCTTGTCTGGGTGCGTATGTGTGGGAGAGAGGCTGATTTAGCATTTAGGATTTAAAAGAAACATTGTTTTCCTTTTCTGCTGTGCAGTCTGCAGAAACCTCGACTTGGACATGAATATTTTATATAAACAAACCGCTGGCTGCTGGTTTCCACTGACTGCAGCACAAAACTACTTTCAGAAAGACAGATGTTGGTTTGGGGAGTCTTTTCAGTCTCTCCTGGCATTTAAATCTTAAAATTAATTTGTGTCTATATTGTATATTATCACACTCTGATCCAGTTTTGTTATGGTGCGTTCACACCGAACGCATTTTGAGCATCTAAAACGTGTCTGACGATTCAAGTTTGATGCGTCTGCACTTTGAAGTCAGACTCCTTGTCATACGTGTTCTTCAAACTCTTCCACCATCTTCTGAATGTTTTATCTAGACCAGGGGTCACCAACTCCAGTCCTCGAGGGCCACCATCCTGTAACTTTTAGATGCGTCTCTGCTCAAACACACCTGGATCAAATAAACTGCTCGTTTCCAGCCTGTTGCAGAGAGGAATGAATGCTGGGGAGGGAATTCAGACATTTTGGAGCAGAGGTGAATCTAAAAGTTGCAGGATGGTAGCCCTGGAGGACTGGAGTTGGTGACTCCTGATCTAAATAAATACGTTCATTTTTTCTGGATGGATTTGGAAAGCTCAAATGCAGGGAAACATTTTCAAATAAGTTATAACTTACTCGACATTCCACTGATCCTCTTCCAAGCAAGATCCTTTCTATTCTGTCTGTGTAGTCGAAACTCTTGTAGATTATTATACGAGAGCAAGCAGCGACAATTAGTTTATCCTCCATAGTTTTTTATTTTTCTGAGAATATATTGGAAAATGCACCACTACGTGCTGGTTGACGCTCCACATTGAGCCGTTAAAGTTCAGATTTTCAACTCCAGCGCTGGACGTGCTTGAAACGCTCAAAACACTAAACGCTCCAAATCGCGTAGCGCTTGATGCGTGAAATATTCCACCACTCCACACAGACTCTGAATGAAAACCAGATGCGCTGAAGTGTTACTAAGGATTTCCCTCAACTGTTTTATTGTTGACCAAACAGAAATCGCTCCATGGTCTTCCCAGCATGCAGAACTGTTTGAATTGCCTTCATGCAACAGTGAAAAAGATGAAGGTTTTTGTGTCCGTCTCTTTCAGGACTGAGTCTGGAACAGGTGGACATCCTGTGGCACTGTCTGGTAGAAGACGCTGAATGCTACGATGATGCGCTGCACTGGTTCCTCAATCAGGTTCGCAGCAAGGACCAGCACGCCATGGGCATGGAGACGTACAAGCACCTTTTTCTGGAGAAGGTGCGCATGTCGCATCGAGGCTGAAGAGCAAACAAAATGTCTGATATTTTCTGTTAAACTGGGGAGGTTTAGTTGTTGATGGCTTTGGTGTGTTTTGTGTAACGGCTTGAACAATTAATCGTGACGAATCGATTACTGAAATAATTGTCAACTGGTTTACTAATTAAGTATACAAACTCAAAAACGGCAATTTGCTGAATGAACAAAACACTTAATTGCAGTAATTGAGCCCAAACTATACAGAATGTTTTTATACTTTTTGCATTTTAAGATAAAAAAATCTATTGCTATTTGAGGCTTAGCTAAAACTTGTGAACAAGCTGCTAAATGTGTGAATAGCGGAGAAACAATTCACCGTTTCCGGAAAAACATTTATCTGCTGTCATCATTGGCCACGCTAACTAGCCTTAGCATTCACAATAGGTATTGTAGCTGATAAAAAGGGGGGGGATGCAGGGTTTGAGCAGGGCGCACACGGGCATGATTGACAGCGCTATGGCCCTCCTCCTGGCTCTGATTGGTTGTTTCTAGTTAGCACTGGGAAAAGACAGAGGAAGTCGTATTTTCCCCCCGCGTCATGCTGTCACGAGTTTCAACAGATGTGTGGAAAAATGTTTGTGTTTTTAAAATAAAAGTTGCGCGCTGCCTCTTTAAGCCCTTATTGAAACATTGCAGGTTTTGGATAAGAGCTGGAATAAAATGAATTGGTGACAGCAGATACTTCCAGCCCTAAATGTTCTCAGCTGGATGGATTTTATGGCGCGCTGGAGCGGAAAGCCGCCCCGCTCCATGGGGACGGCAGCTGTTTGTTAATCTGCGCTGATGTTTGTCTCCAGATGCCTCAGCTGAAACCAGAAACCATCAGCATGACCGGCCTCAACCTCTTCCAGCACCTCTGCAACCTGGCTCGCCTCGCCACCAGCACCCTGGACAACGCCTCCAGCTGCGAGGTGAACCTGTTCATTTGTGTATCTAAGGGTCTGACATAGTAGGGACTGGGGTCCACACCAAACATTACAATTGAAATCCTTTACAAAAATGACATAATCCTTCAGACATAATGAAAATTACACACAAAATTGAAATCAACTGCTTCGATGAGTTACAAGAAGACCCAACAAAATACCACTCAGAACTTTTCAACCGTACCAGAATTAAATTAAAAACGAAGATAAAGCACTCTCAGCTGTATTTGGAGTTGAGATTACTCCAAACCCATTTATGCAGCTTTTTGGGGTTCCTCCTGAGGGGTTGGGTTTACCTGCTGGAGGTGGAAAGGTGATTGCTCTGCTCACCTGGTTCGTCCTAAATGTAAGGATGCTGCTCCACCCACAGAGTGAAGCTGGATAAAAGACGCACTGCATAACTTAAAACTAGAGAAAATCAAGTATGTGATGAGAGGCTCTGAAAATGGATTTCATAAAACCTGGAAATACTTTGACTTTTTTCCATGAACCACCAACAACCATTAACATTTTTTCCATGTTCTCATAAATCTTGAAATTGGTGTTTTTATGATCTTAATTAAATTTTTTTGTTGCATATCTTCTAGGTGACAGTTTTTACAGGGCTTTGTTGGGTGTGTTTTTTTCTTTTCTTCTTCTTTGTTTTAATTGTGTATTTTTTTGTTTTTACTAAAAACAAAGACAAATACAACAAACGATATCAAACTTTGAATATAAATTTAAACATTTCCATCAAGTTGATACTAAATCTCTCTCCATTATAAAGGTTTTTACGATATGTTTTTTAATTTACATGATCAGCCATCAATGTAATTTCAGAAGGCAACATATTCCAAAAGGGCATTTCTCTGTACACAGCGTTGGTTCAGTGTAAAAGCAATGACAGAAATTCGTCTAGTATTAAAAGCATGTCTACATTACGTTGGCAACAAGTGTGAGAAAACGGTTTATGCGAAGCCCAGATTTTATTAAAGGAGAAAAGAAGGCAGTGTTGTTCTTTCCTCCCTCCTCTCTGACCCTGAACGCACCGCTGCGTCCCTGATGGAGCCAATCGCCTGCTGTGTTTGTTTCCAGCTGTGTGGGATGGACCAGCTGTGGGGAATCGCTCTGAGAGCTCAGTCTGCTGACATCTCCCGCGCCGCCATCCAGTACATCAACTCCTACTACATCAACGGTCAGTCAGTTTTAACAGAGATCTGGTACAAGCTCACCTGAAATGCAGATGTCTGTGAGTCGGCTGTGTTCATTCGCAGGCCTCTCAACCATAAAGATTAAATGAATTGGGACAAAATGACAACTCTTAAATTAAATCCTACTTACAGAAATGTTAGATGCAGCAACAAATTATCATCTTTTCCAACCTCTCTGGCAGCTTTTTATTATTTTTATTGTATGTCATTTATCATAATGAATTTCCCACAATAAGCTCCAGGTAATGATGTTTAAACCCCCTGAAATGGTTTGATCTACCATTTTCTCCACCTTTTGTTTAATGAAAGGATCAATAAATGTCAATAAATTTTAAAATACAGCTGCATTGTGCAATTTAGTGATACAAATCACACTAGTTTCTGTGACTGGTGTCCTAAAGAAGCACATTACAAATGGAAATGCTTTTTTATTTTTTAAAGTGCATTATTTTTGTTTGCTGAGTTTAGACAAAAATATTCAGTTTTCTTCAATCAAGCCCAAAATAATGAGAAAACTGGATGCATTTTATTTAACAAACACTTAAAAAAATCATTATTTGAACTTTTGACTGCAATCCCCTTCCTACAAAAAAAAAAAAAATCAACATTTTGGGTGATTTTAGTTTTTTAAAATGTTTTTTGTTAACCCATTATTTTGGTACACATGGTGCAAAGTCTGGACATCTTTAATCGATCCCTCTAATTGGGTTTTGAAAATTTTAAATTTTATGTGTTTGCAGCTGGTAAGACGGGCCTGGAGAAGGAGCAGGAGTTCATCAGGAAGTGCATGGAGAGCCTCCTGATGGCCTCAGCCAACATGGAGAAGGACGGTCACTCCAGCCTGACCAGCATCGAGCGGGGGCTGCTCATGCTCAAAACGCACCTGGAGGCCTTCCGACGCAGGTACACACACACACACACACACACACACACACACACACACACACACACACACACACACACACACACACACAGAAAGCTGGCTTTATTTATGATGATGTTATTGTGTGTCCTGTCTGCGGCAGGTTTGCGTATCACCTTCGGCAGTGGCAGATCGAGGGGACGGGAATCAGCAGCCATCTGAAAGCTCTGAGTGACAAACAGTCTCTGCCTCTCAGGATCGTCTGTCAGCCTGCTGGCCTTCCTGACAAGGTGAGTCTCTGCACAGCCAGTCGGCTCCTAGAAACGTTCTTGGCATTCTGTCACATTCAGATGAATTTAAATTACTGGAATAGACCTGCACAAAGTGATATGTTGGAGTAAAGTGGATAGAAATAATGCTGATGTTCTGGTTAAGTCAGAATTTTAACTTAAACATTAGCTGTGTTTCCATTGATTATTGCACAAATTGGAATTATGAAAATATTTTTGCTCAATAGAAGCATGCCAATTTAAAAAAACTCACATTTTTCTGTAGAAAGGTGATTTTTTTTTTAATGGGATGTATCAGAATTTGTGTATTTCACAATGGAAACACTTTTATCACATCATAATCCACAACCAGATGTTGCTACTGCTGGAAAATATGAAGAAGACGACAGGAAGTGGTGGGAAGAGGATGTTTTTTAATGACTTGTCAAGTGAACAAACTTATTCATGTGATTTCTTTAATTACTTTTCCTCTTTAATGCAATTGTGACATTATGCATTTCCCCCCTACATTAGTGGAATATTGACAAAGTCTTGTGCACATTTATAATAAAAATGCAGGTATTGTTTCTCATAAACATAATTTTAAGCTTTATTTTCCATAAGCAAACACTTTTAATTTGTTGATTGACTTAAGACTCACTGTTACATGTATAAGCATATTTCCACCACAGCTTATAACTGTTTATGTGAGAAGCAGCCATATTGAAAAGCATAGTTCACAGTTTAAATCATAACTGGGTGTAGTTGGAGCTGCTCTCAGTTTCCCAGTGGGAAATCTGACTTCAGACGGTGTTCACCATCTTCTCTTACATTAGATGGCCGAGACTCAGCTGTTTTTGTTGTTGTTTTACAGATGACCATTGAGATGTATCCCAGTGATCAGGTTGCTGACCTGCGGGCTGAGGTGACCCACTGGTACGAGAACCTGCAGAAGGAGCAGATGAACCAGCAGGCGCAGCTGCAGGAGTTCGGTCAGAGCAGCCAGCAGCAGGGCGACTTCCCAGGTCGACTAACCTTTTACTGTGCTTATTCAACTCTTAAGGAGGAAGAACGAGATTCACATTTTGCACATTTTTATACTTTCATTTAGATCGCTACTGCATCTAAAAACAGCCCACACATCCGGTTTTTTTTTGTACAAGTTTAATATATTTTGGTGTCTACAAAATGAACGGTTTCAAAAACCTCCCACTTGTTGAGTCGCAATCAACAGGCACTGCAGTGTTACCTAGCAACCCAAGCCGAGCCCTGCCCTGTTACCTAGCAACCCGTTTGGTCAGCTGGTTTTACCGCTGTATTTGCTGTACAATGGCTGTTGGAAAAGACAAGTTTTGTTTTGTTGTTGACAACACTTTGCAGGAGGTTCCACTTGTGCTTTTCAAAGATGTACGGTTGTGTAATTGTGGATCTATTTGCAGCCATTTGCACGGAAAAGTGTAACCATATTCAATCCAAATGAACAATACTTTGTTTCGAAAGGGAAATTAAATAATGTTGACACAAACTGTGAGATGGGGTCGTGGCCAACAGCTGCTTATTTGGATTTAAAGTGACAAGATGCATTAAAAGGCTCATTCTGGAAGGAACTTTAAAATCTCATTACACTTTACAAAAAATGTAATGCTCATGTTCCGATTGGCCCATGTATCTACTCTAACCTGTTCAAGGTGGCTGTTAGGCTGCTGCCAGTGTCCCAGCAGCGTGTGTTTTACACCTGTTGTGTGCCCTGCAGGTGGTTTGATGGGACCAGTTCGAATGATCTCCTCCGGCCACGAACTCACTACAGATTACGACGAAAAGACTCTGCATGAGCTGGGATTTAAAGACATGCAGGTGACTCGTCACAACGGTTTACAGAAAAAACGCTCCCGATTCCAGGTGACCCGTTGCTACGTCATGCCTGTGTGTGTCCGTCCGCAGATGGTGTTTGTCTCTCTGGGAGCGCCACGGAGGGAGAGGAAGGGGGAGGGCGTCCAGCTGCCGGCCTCCTGTCTGCCTCCGCCGCAGAAGGAGCACATCCCCATGCTGCTGCTCCTCCAGGAGCCACACCTCACCACCCTGTTCGACCTGCTGGAGATGCTGGCCTGTTTCAAACCTCCCAGTCCAAACGCAGAGAAGCTGCAGGAGAGCCCAGAGGTGCTGCAGCTGTCCTTCCCCTCTCCGTTTATTACATTTAGTGCTTTTCTAGCCTGTAAACCTGTGTGTGTTTAATCCAGAGCGCACGCTGCGAGGAGCTCCACCTCCACGCAGAGAATCTGTCCCGTCGGGTTTGGGAGCTGCTCATGCTCCTCCCTACGTGTCCCAAGATGCTGCAGGCCTTCCAGAACATCTCAGACGAGGCGGTTAGTCACAACAATGAACAGATCGTTCCCGTGAGTCAGTTCCAGACAAAACACTAAAACTCACTCTTTCTGAATGTTCTGCAGAGCGGGGAGGGCCTTTGTTGGAAGGAGCTGTTGAGGATTAAAAGTCCCCACAAGCTGCTGTACGCGCTGGAGATCATCGAGGCGCTGGGAAAACCCAACAGACGCATCCACAGAGAGTCGACTGTAAGAGAAGCACAACCCACATTTCAAACCTGGTTTCTGGTGTGTTTTTCTTCCTACGCTGCAAGTATTTTGGGTCAAGTTTCTAAAGTAAATATCTAATTACACTTGAAATAAGATAAAACTGACAGAGTAATATTTCAGCAAGATATCAGAGGTTGTTTTAAGTCAATAATTCCTTAAAATTGGGAAATAATTACGTGCACATCGGCAGATTATTTGCTTTATGAGGGAAATAATCTTTCAATGGAACAAGTACTTTTTAAATACTATTAAAGATTTACTTACTTAAAACAAGCTCAAAAGGTTACTTGTTGGTTAGTTTAGTCTTATTTCAAGTGTATTAAGATATTTGCACCAGAAATTTGACTAAATATACTTGATAAGATTTAGTATTTTTGCAGTACAAGCGGTAAATCAAGTGAGGTTAGCACAAACCCAGGTAGACCAGAGCTGATTTACAGAATAAAGTCAATTATTTAGTTTGATTTCTATCCATAAATACAAGTTTACTGCTCAAATAAATGACCATACACTAATTTTGGGGGGAAAACAAATTAAGTAACTTTCTGTTTTATTCACAGGTAATGTTAGAAACCCAATTATAATTATATGAAGCTTAAATAATAAAATAAGTTCAGTTTTCTAAATGAGCCTGTTGCTCAGATACTTGAGACAATATCTTCATTTCCACAAACTATAAACATTCAAGCCGTGAAGTCAGGTCCACTTTTTCAGTTGTTTTGGTGAATTTCTGATCTGTGGGTTTTAAAGTTTGATTTACTGATGTTTTCTGTCCTTTCTCAAGCTCACACCTGTAAGCTTATTGGTGGTTTGGATGTACAAATTCCTCATCAAATATTTAAGAATGGCCTCTAAAACACAAACTTCAGACTCTGAATCGAAGTGCGTATTGGGAGTGAGTGTTTTTAACTCCAGTCTGTGTGTTTTCAGGGCAGCTACAGCGATCTGTACCCAGACTCTGACGACTCCAGTGAAGATCAGATAGAAAACAGCAAGAACACCTGGAGCTGCAAGGTACAGGAAACAGCTGACAGTAAAATCAGAACAACATGTTGAATATTTAATGGCATACCTGATGATTTATGCTCCTCACGCCGTACTCCAGTTTGTTTCATCTGGAGGTCTCCAGCTGCTCCTGGAGATCTTCAACTCTGGCATCCTGGAGCCCAAAGATCAGGAGTCCTGGACTGTGGTGAGAAATCCTGTTTTAGCTTCAACCACACGTGAAACAGGAGTTTGTTGACAAGTCTCATTCTGATTCTTTATTGAAATGTTTCTCTCAGTATTACATCTTCTCTATTATATCCCACATAATATGCTGAGCTAATGCTAACTAGTTTTAATATGACTTGTTGATGATCCAGCTTGTAACGGATGGTAATTCAGTTAAAGTTAACCATGTGCAAAATTCACAGAAAAAACTTTTCTCCTTCTTTTCTTTGTACGTCCTAATTTTTAATGGCAATTGTTTCGGCTGCTTTCTGCAGAACTCTGCTTTGCAGCAGTCACATGACATGTCTAAGAGCAGGTGCAGCTAACACAGGTCCTACTTTCTGATAAAAATCTGTTTAAAAGAAGAAAGAGATTTGGATTGTATGGAAAAACCCAGATTCATCTGAGTTTTATAAACTCTACAAACAGAAATAAGACTAGCAGCCTTAAAAAGAAATCTGGAGCGATGGGCTCAGAGATTCTTTTAAAACTTTTGTCATTTATTCATGATTGTGAGGATACATGACCATGTTTTCTCTGACTGTGTGTTTTCCACTCGTTTTGCCTGCAGTGGCAGCTGGACTGCCTCGCCTGCCTCCTGAAGCTGATCTGCCAGTTCGCAGTCGACCCCGCAGACCTGGACCTGGCCTACCACGACGTCTTTTCCTGGTCCGGCCTTGCCGAGAGCCAACGCAAACGGGCGTGGCCTGGAAAATCCCGCAAATCCACGGTGGAGCATGGAAAAAGCCTGCACATCCCGCGCCTTACAGAGGTCGGTGCTCCGGTCGGCTGATGGTTGATGAGGAGACTTTCTGAATCGCTCACCTGATCCTTCCTCTCCTCTCAGGTCTTCCTCAGTCTCGTTCAGGGCACCAACCTGATTCAGCGGCTCATCAATGTGGCCTACACCTACGACAACCTCGCACACAGGTGAGCAGCGGCTCAAGAAATTGTTCACTCATTTTTAAGGGGCAGTGTTATGTAAAAATTAAATTTTTTTTAGCTTTACATCATGTTATACTGTTATTCACTCATCAAAAATATACCTGGAGGATTGCCTTAATTCTTTCATGTGGATTTGAGAAGTCTTTTAATCGCCATGGCAACCATTCAGCTGTGGAAAACACCTGGATGGACCTAACTCCTCCGCTGAGCTGCAGTATCCAAGCGTCTGCCTTACAGATCAGCCCTCGCATTCGACTTCTCCACTCAGCTCCTTCAGACTAGCCAGCAGCAATTAGCAAACAGCTGGTAGAACTGCTGAGCTCATTATAGGAGCTACTGTCGGTGCCACACTGATAAAAACATTGTTAAAGGGTTAATAGAGGAGCTTTGCTGTGATGGGTTTCAGAAAGATAAGGAGCTTTTAAAGAGACAGAGGGCCAATTTAAAGCCATTAAATTAAGAAGTCAAATTTCTATTAGGTTATATTTGATATACAGCACTGGGTGGGAACAAATGAGAGATCTCTTAAAATGATCAGTTTCTCTGATTTTACTCTTTATAGGTTCATGTTTGAGTAAAATTAACTTTGTTCTTTTATTCTATGAACTGCTGACGACATGTCTCTGAAGTTACAAGCAGTAATTTAGTTTTTATTTGCAGAAAATGAGAAATGGTCAAAATAACTAAAATGATGCAGCGCTTTCAAACCTCAAATAATGCAAAGAAAACAAGTTCATATTTATTTAAAAGCAACAACATTAATGTTTTAACTCAGGAAGAGTTCAGAAATCAGTATTTGGTGGGACAACCAGGAGGTTTTCAACGCGGTTTGGTGCAGTTTGCTTAGTTTTTCCAGAGCTTTATATAGCATTTTTATAACAACTGAAGGGAACATGGTTACTTGATTGTCCTATAAAATACATAATGCTGCCCCTTTAAGTTTTCTAACGAGATGAATAATAAATTACATTTTTCTGTTTTTGCTTCAGAGTCCTAAAGGCTCAGTCTGACCACAGGTCGCGGCATGAAGGTAAGAGTTGATGCCTCTTGGCTCCAAACAACAAATTTATAAACCTTTAGAAGTCCTGATGAGTAGGAGTGGAAACAAATCAGATGTTTTTTCATCCTGACGCTGTGGTTTTTGTTGCTGCAGTGACTCACTACTCGATGTGGCTGCTGGTGAGCTGGGCTCACTGCTCGTCCACTGTGAAGTCCAGTCTGGCCGACAGCGACCACCTCCACGATTGGCTCAAGAAGCTCACGCTGCTGGTTCCTGAGGTGAGCCGCTTGTTACGGTTAAATAAGAACTGAATCTTTTGTCTTTGAGAGTTTGATTAAATCTCATAACAACAAGGATAAAGTCTTTAAGCAGTTTTCCTCAGAGCAGAGCATCCTGCTCTAAGACGACCTTCACATGCCGACAGTTACGCCACTTTATTGATGTCTAGCAGACACTCTCTGCTGCTTTACCTGGTGACAACACATTTTTACAAGCCGACTTTGCGGTACCGTAACTCTGCGTTATTTTTGCGCTATCTGAAAAATTCCAACGTTTTCTGAAAAGGGAGACGTTGCTCTTTCCGGCCAATATCGGGTTGTTACGGTAATTTCACACCTGCCGTTGCAAGAAGCATGTTTTTCTTCATTTTAATCTGATGAAACACTCTTAATAGACTGTAAATTGTAAATAACTGCTAGACATTGAAAGTTCCTGTTGTTATGGAGAAATGGGCGAAATTATTTACTCACAGGACATTTAAAGAACTTCATACGATTAAAATAAGCAAAAATAATTGAAACTTATTTTTTATTAAAGCTGCAGTATGCAACTTTAATATATATATATTTTTTTACGTATTTGTTGAAACTGTCATTATGAGTTGAGCTAAAACAACCAATCACAGCCAGGAGGTGGGTCTTAGCGCTGTCAATCATGGCTATATATGCACCGCTCACCCCTCCTTCATTACATGATTCCAACACCTTCAATCCAGCCCAATTTCTCCTGGATTATTATTTTTCAAGCATATTTTGTTTTAGTGACAGACATATTTATAGTTTTTGTTTGTTGTAGCAGAGCACAGTGAAGCAACAAGATAAAGTGTGCTTTAAATTTAAAGTTGATTTATTGCTTTTCTTTTGTTGTGATTTAGCCGGCCGTGAGGCACGAGGCGTGTAACGGCCTCTACAAGCTCTCCCTGTCCGGTTTGGAGGGTGGAGAGTCCATCAACCGATCCTTTCTGCTTCTTGCCGCCTCCACGCTGCTCAAATTCCTGCCTGATGCTCAGGCTCTCAAACCACTACGGGTGAGTTTACTGCACACAAACACCTGCAGATGTTGGTCCAGAAAAGGAGCTGGCAAGCTACACTCTGTGTCAGTGGTCCTCTGGGACGATGATTTGACTCAATTTGAGCTTTGCTACACAAAATCCAGTTGGTTTCTTCGAGACATTGTCCCCTTGATGGGGTAAGAAAAACTGGGACACAACTTCATGAGCAAAGATGGAGAAGCTTGGTGGTAAAAACTAAAATTCACCAATAGGAGAAAAGCCCGTCACAATAAGCTGTAAATCAATTAATCCATGATGAACACAAACAGGCTTGATCATTTCCATTTGCATGTTTGTTTTTCTAGTTTCTGTCTCCCTTTCTACCAAAGACTGAAAGACAAAAGTCTTCACTCTGGTGCTTTGATATCAAGCAGCTCCATTTTTTGAAATGACAGAGACTTGAGGATCCATTTTATTTGTTTTGGTTTTTTAAATGGCTTCCAGTTCCAATGTTAAGTGTTAAAAATTCAAGTTTATTGATCTTTGAGAATGTGTTCTTGCATTATCATCCTTATATTGCTTGAAAATGGTCTCAAAACAACAATATTATCGCAATAACGTCTGGGAGAATTTATTGTCCATCATAATTGGTTATTGTGATGCATCTAATCAGAGATCTGTCTTGCCAGGTTTAGGAATTATATTCAAATTGTGTTAAATATTTCTTTCCAGCCTTCGTGTTGTGAGCTGTCCTTTTTTATTCACATTGGAAGCAGAGGAGTCAACAGCCATGTTTCCATTGACCTAAAAACTGCAGAAATTGGAATTACAAAAAATGTATTTGCTCAACAGAGATGCACCAATTTAAAAAAAAAAAGAAATTGTGCTATATTGAGGTGTTTATAAGCTTCATCAAAATAAATGTATTTCACAAAACTAGTGGAAACAAATCTCCATTACGTAACTATTCATAATTTAATGGAAGCAACATAATTGCAATTTTGTTTTTTTATATTGGCGGGTTACCAACAAGGTTTGTATTTTTGTGAGCTTTACTCACAGTTTGCATCTGCAGGTGGAGGATTACGAGGAGGAGCCTCTGCTGCGGACCGGCTGTAAGGAATACTTCTGGCTTCTCTGCAAACTCATCGATAACATCCACGTGAAAGATGCCAGCCAGGTGGGAGCGTCAGAGCGCCGTCCTCGCGTTCATGCACAGTTTGCTGAGACGTTTGTTTCATCTTCCTGGTGTTGCTTTGAGCTGCTGCTAGTATTGGTCTGTTTGAACTCACAGAAGGTCTCTCCCTCTCTGTCGCTGACCGGCACGATGCAGACCACGCTGCTGGACCTCGACGCTCTCGCCCGGCACCTCGCCGACTGCATCAGGAGGTGGGGCAGCTGCAGATGGGTGACTCAGAAACACTTTATTTGAAGGGGTGTGCATAAGACTGTCATGAACATGAAGGGGCCTTCATGAATGTTTATGATCCTTAGCATGAAGCGTCATTCGGTTAATAATGACGTCACTGCAAAACACAAAATCTTACCGAGTATTTTTGGTCTAGTTTCTACTACAAATAAGCTTTAAAGAAGACAAAACTATCTTACAAGTAAGACTTAGATGACATTGTGACATTATTTGAGAATGACAAATAATGACATTGTCACTATTTGACATTATAATGATTATATTATTTCAAATAATTAGCATTATTCAGATAAATTAGCATTATTCTGTAAGCAATGACATTTTTATGCAAAGTTGCATTAAAACTTGCATTAAAAAAGTCAACTTTACATTAAAAGTGTCTTTATTTACCAAACAACACTTCATGAAAACAGTCAAACATTCATGAAGAATCCTTCATTTTATTACAGAGTCATGTCAACCCTTCAAATAAAGTGTCCCTGATATTTCTCGGCTTATACTGAGTGATGTGTTGACTTTTGCGAAGCCAACTGATTGGGTTTGGTTTTCCTTTTCACACCCAGCCGGGAGATCCTGGACCAGCAGGACGGGAACATCGAGGACGACGGGTTGACGGGCCTCCTGCGTCTCGCCACCAGCGTCCTCAAGCACAAGCCGCCGTTCAAGTTCTCCCGCGAGGGACAGGAGTTTCTGCGGGACGTCTACAATCTCCTCTTCCTCCTGCCCAGCCTGACCGACCGGGCTCAGCCCAAGTGCAAGTCCCACTCCGCCCGCGCGGCCGCCTACGACCTGCTGGTGGAGATGGTGAAGGGCTCGGTGGAGAACTACCGGCTGCTGCACAACTGGGTCATGTCGCAGCACATGCAGTGTAAGAACAGCTGCTTCCTCTCTCTGCCCCAACACTGAGACGATTTCTATCCGCTAAAGTCGTTTTGGTCCTTTAGGCTCTGCTTCCACATGGATTTAGCATCTAGGGACGTTAGAAACGATAATTTTTGAAAAAGGTTCCAGAGCAGATACATTTCAGAACGCTGGTCTGACGTTTCCATGTGGCCATGCCAGCTGCGTGTGTTTTTTTTTAAACGATGAGGTTGTAGCTCCGTTTGGCTCGCTGTCGTGCGCCTCGCCGCAGGGTTGCCAGGTCTGACAGTTTCCAGCCTAAACAAAGTAAAACCAGCACAACTCCAATAAAACAGCCCAAATCTCAACTCGATAAAACTTACATTAATACCACCTGATCTTATTTTAACTTATCATCTTACCTTTTATCTTCTACCTCATATATTCTTTTCTTATATCTTATCTTTTTATTTTGTTATCTTTTATCTTACCGCTTATATCTTTCCTATCAAGCTGCCATGCCGGTTTGTTGCGTCTCTGTTCATGTGACGACGTCACGGTTTGCAGAGTAAAACCAGATATTCTGCGTTGCCCAACTTGAACACAGTGGAACCTCAAATTTTTGTCTTTTCTGTAGAAACATGTAACACTGGTTTAAAACACTCCCAGGAACCGGAGCGGGCTCCGAACGGCATCCGTGGAAAAGGCCCATCAGTGTCTGAATTGTGTCCTTGCAGAGTAAAAAAAGTTCCACGCAGTGATTTGTTGTTTCCTTCCAGCTTCTCACGCCCCGTATAAGTGGGACTACTGGCCCCACGACGACGTCCGGGCCGAGTGCCGCTTCGTTGGGCTGACGAACCTCGGAGCAACCTGCTACATGGCGTCCACCATCCAGCAGCTGTACATGATCCCTGAGGCCCGACAAGCCGTCTTCACTGCACAGGTCAGGAGCTGCAGCTGCTCAGGAACATTTCAACGGGTCCCTGCGGTGCCTTGAACTTTAGCAAAGTGATCTCAAGGAAAGTGCTTGATTTCCATACAAAGTGTTTGATATCCAAACATTAATTACAGTTGAAACCTGATATTTTCCACCACCCAATAAAGACCAATTTTTTTTCTCTGAAGTTAAATCAGACTAAACTTTTCTTATTTCAGGTTGGTTAGAATTACCATCATTATTTCTATTGCTAAATGTGATTTTTACAGATTTCTTTGTATTTTGGTGGAACGTAATTTACCCCAACAAGATTTCTTTTGAATGTTTCGGTGTGTTGAATATTTATTATTCCTAATGTCTCAATGACTTCAGGAATAAATGTGGGCTTATATTTTATATGTAAAAAATGATTGAAAAAGGGATATTTTCTAAGTGTTTTGTTCTCGAACCAGTTGGTTGTATATGGTGTGTGTGAGAAAGGGACATTTCAAAACATAACATTTTGTTATGATTTAGCATAAGTTATCCCTGCGGCAGAATGTTAAAGTATTATGACATTATGAATATCTGCAATAAATGCCACAAATGAATTTAAACTCTCTTTGTTAGTTATTTTATTTTGCTTTTATGTCCAAAGTGTGATGCTGGAAAAGTGCTTGGAATTTTTTTTATTGTGGAAAGTTTTCAAACCCTGATTTAAATTCATTACATAGTTTAAAGTATTTATTGTTTGTGTGTGTGTGCAGTACTCTGAGGAGATCAAACACAAGACGACGCTGCTGGAGCTGCAAAAGATGTTCACCTATCTCATGGTAAGCTTTCCATGTTCGACTTCATTACATTTTCTAAACATCACAACCACAAACCTGAATTTAGTTTATTATTTTAAATGATAACCAGCACAGACTTGCATTTAATTGCGTCACAGAGGTGCAGTTAACCTCCATGATGTTGTTCATCTGTCTGTGTGTTCAGGAGAGCGAGAGGAAGGCGTACAACCCTCGACCTTTCTGCAAAACGTATACGATGGACAAACAGCCTCTGAACACCGGCGAGCAGAAAGACATGACCGAGTTCTTCACCGACCTCATCACCAAGATCGAGGAAATGTCCCAGGAGCTGGTGAGCACTCAAATATGAGTACAGTCTTTCTAAAGAATGGTTCTGAGGCGTGAAATGAAGGAAATGTGGAATATTTAAGACAAAATTAGACAAAGACACCATGACTCCATTTTAAATTAATGCCATTAATTATGTTGCTCTACAGAAAAACACGGTAAAGACTCTGTTTGGAGGCGTCATCACCAACAACGTTGTTTCTCTGGTGAGTAGACAACTTTACTTTAAGCATTTTGTTTTTACTTGTTTTAAATAAACTCTTTTAAAGGAGAACATGCGTCGGTGGTTTGAAGCTGTGCTTCAATGTCGTGTTTCCATATTAATAACTGTTAGTGGTGAAGTTACTTTTGCAGAGAAAACAGAGAAAATGTTAAAAATATTGGAATATTTTTGTTTAACTCCCCTTCGTCTTTTGCATCTGGAAACATTGCAACATGCCTCATTATTTCCCAGCTAATAAACACCTTTGTTGGGAGTTATTGAGTAGAAGCCAATTAATACTCTGCAGAATAGAGACATTAGTTTTCTCTCCAGGATCAGTCTGTTCTTACACCTCTGGTTTGGGAATTTGTGCAGCATTAAAACACAGTAATGCTTTTTTTCCACTGAGCGTTTTGGGCCAGTGCGGTTCTGTCCACTATTCTGACCATTTCCACTGCAAAAACGGCACAAATAACGGCCGATACTGCATCTCTTTCTTTAAATTGCTTTTCATTTCGCTCTTCTGGGCGAGGATTGAGCTACTTTAAGATGCAATACAAATATTAGAGGTTGAATAACGGCTGATATGATCCAGAAAAGATGTTGATTTGACTTAAAGCATTTCTTTTTTAAACACAGACATAAATGTATTGAATTACAAATTAATTTTCCAACTCTGCGCCAGTACAGCAGTTAAATACCGGGTTGACAATAAACAGCAACAAACCTTTCAATTGGTTCAGAAAGTGGAACTAGGAATTCTAGATATATTATAAAATAAGTAATAAAAGCATAAAAAACATAGAATTAGACTAAACAGATCTGCCCTTATGGATCTGACACAATAATAATCTAATGTTTTTCCCAATATATGGGCCAATACAGATATTAATATCAAATCTGCGCATTTCTGCAATCAAAGCTTCAGAGGTCAACTTTTAAAGCTTCAGCTTCAGTTGAAGACGTGACAGTTGGCTGTAAATGATTTTAGTTTTTCTTGCAGGATTGTGACCACGTCAGTCAGACTGCAGAGGAGTTTTACACAGTCAGATGTCAAGTGGCGGACATGAAGAACATCTACGTAAGCTTCGGATCCTGCGTAGGGTTTCTCACTTCCAAGAACTGCCATCACATCCTAGTTCCCGGCTCTCGTTTCTTAATTAGGAGTCTCTGGACGAGGTGACCATCAAGGACACGCTGGAAGGCGACAACATGTACACCTGCTCGCAGTGCGGCAAGAAGGTCCGCGCAGAGAAAAGGTGAGAGAATCCAGGCACTTCCTACAATAAGAGATGAGTGGCGACTGGCGTCTCACCGCTGGCCATCTTGGGTCCCTCAGAGCTTGCTTCAAGAAGCTGCCGCGCATCCTGAGCTTCAACACCATGAGGTACACATTCAACATGGTGACCATGATGAAGGAGAAGGTGAACACACACTTCTCCTTCCCGCTGCGCCTCGACATGACTCCCTACACGGAGGACTTCCTCATGGGCAAAGGAGAGCGCAAAGAGGGTTCGTACCAAAATGCTCAGCATGTTTCTGGTTTTAACCCTTTCCTGCATGAATCATGACTTTTCCTGTTTTCAAATGTCCATGTAGAAAAACAACTTGTGTTTTAGACTTTAAAATGTAGCTGCGACGCAACGTCTTACCGTTTGCTGACGTTAAAAAATGAAACTAGTTCCTGACTTTGTGTCGTCTTCTGCTCCGATTTGTGCCTCAGGTTTTCGGGAAGAGGGGGAGCAGAGCGTTACGGAGAGCTACGAGTACGACCTCATCGGTGTCACCGTGCACACGGGCACCGCGGACGGCGGCCATTACTACAGCTTCATCAGGGACATCGTCAACCCCCACGCCTACAAGAACAACAAGTGGTGAGGGTCAACATGCTCTGCAGCTTTTAGAGACGCACTGATCCAATGTTAATAGCTGTATCGGTACCGATATTTGAAAATTCTAGATTGGGGATCGGTAATCCAAAAGGGCAGATCTATTCAGCCTAATTCTATGCTTTCACTGTAAAAACACAAAATCTTACCAAGTAATTTTGGTCTATTTTCCAGTGCAAATATCTCAGTACGCTTGAAATAAGACAAACTAACTTAAAAGTAACTTTTCCACAAGAAATAGAGGCTTGTTTTATGTAAATAATTCCTTAGTATTGATTTAAAAAGGTAGTTGTCCTATTGGCAGGTTGACTTTTAACATGAAATAATCTGCTAATGGAACAATATTAAGGAATTATTGACTTAAAACAAGTTCCTGTTTCTTGCTGAAAAGTTATTTGTAAGTTAGTTTTGTGATTCCAAATATATTTGCACTTGAAATTAGACCAAAATTTACTTGGTAGGATTTAGGGTTTTTGCAGTGTTATGCTCTGAGTAATGACAAACTTTCTGAACTATTTGAAAGATTTGATGAAGTTTATCTGTTGCGTTTGTCAGTTTTAGTTTATTATTTATTTTGGCTGTTTTACTCCTAATTGCACTGACTGATAAGTTAAAGTTTTGTTTTTACATGTGTGACCAGGCCTGTTGGTGTAATTCAGCACATTTATTTATGCATCTTCAATTAAAAAAAAGTAAAGAAAGAAAGAAAGATTTTAAGTAAATGAATGTATGTTTATGTATCGGATCGGTATCTGCTGATTCAAACTTCGGTATTGGAAGTGAATAAAGAGGATCGGTGCGTCCCTGATCCTGGTGAGGATTTCCAGGTTTCTCATCAGTCTCTGTGAAAACCTGCAGGTATCTGTTCAACGATGCAGAGGTGAAGCCCTTCGACTCGGCCCAGCTGGCCTCCGAGTGCTTCGGAGGAGAGATGACGGTACGAGACGCAGCTGCTTTACAAATTAAATCACTGCGTCCCGCTGACACATTCTGTTATTTACCCATCAGACCAAAACCTACGACTCCGTCACCGACAAGTTCATGGACTTCTCCTTCGAGAAGGTAAGAATTCATTTCCTGTTTTGATTTTTTTTCCTGTATGTAACTGATTTAATAGCATCTATGTGCTGATCTGATGTGCAGACACACAGTGCCTACATGCTGTTCTACAAGCGAGTGGAGCTGGAGGAAGAAAACGGAAAGGATTTCAGTTTTGATGTCTCTCCTGATCTGCTCGAGGTGGCCAGTTATTTTTTTCCCCCATTAAGTTTTAAATTTTAACTCACGTTTATGACGAGCATCACTCACTTAAGTCTCTCTGCGACACTTTCAGTGGATTTGGCATGACAACATGCAGTTTCTGCAGGACAAAAACATCTTTGAGCACACATATTTTGGGTGAGTCTTGTTACTTTTACTGCATCACCGTTTTGCTTCGCTGTTTTCTAATTTGCTGCTGTGTTTTCAGATTCATGTGGCAGCTGTGCAGCAGCATCCCCAGCACCTTACCGGACCCTAAAGCCGTCTCACTCATGACCGCAAAGGTTAGAAACTGTTCAGCTTCCTGTCAGTTCATGGACTAAAGTAAAATTTTATACAAAACGTCGAACGGCATCAAAAATTATATATTTTTAAAAATAGCTTTTATTCATGTTCTTTCTTTTGCAGCTCAGCACATCTTTTGTTCTTGAGACTTTCATTCACTCTAAAGAGAAGGTAACGTATGCTCCAGTGTGGATGGATCTTCAGTTTCTGATCAGAATAAATGAACTGTTGTTCTTCCGTACCATCCAGCCCACCATGCTGCAGTGGATTGAACTTCTCACCAAGCAGTTCAACAACAACCAGGCAGCCTGCGAGGTTTGAGCTTTAACATGATTCTCTGCTTAACCTTCATCTTAAGTTATTTACTTATTTATTCTGCCTTTTTTTTCTCTTTCCCATTTCTACCCAAAGTATCTGTGTGACCCTAAAATTAATTAAAACATGGAATATTAGAAAACCGGGATAAAAAATATCAAGAAAAGATCGATGCATTTTGTTGGTATTATTTAACACTGAACATAAAAAGCTTGTTGGTTATGTTCTGTGTTTTGACTGAGCCTTAAATTTGTTCATTTGATTTTATTTATTTTCCGTTTTCCTTGTTTGTTCTTCTTGCTTATTGATCAATACCGCGGTTTGCTAGTCTGTAATATTTGTTTTCTGTGCACTGATTTCATAAATCCCTCATTTTTACGACTTTGTATGTCGCCTAGTTTTGAAATCTTTTTTATTCTTTTTTCTTGCGGTAACATTAATTAAACTTTGGGACAAAATTTGTTAGTTATTTAAGTCATGCAACTCATATTATGTGATCAAATATCGTTCCTACATGTTCAGTTGCTTTTTTTCTTCCTCAGTGGTTTCTGGATCGGATGGCGGACGATAACTGGTGGCCGATGCAGATCCTCATAAAATGCCCCAATCAGATCGTCAGACAGGTGTGCAAGAATAGAAATGCATCCAACTGAATGTCTGAATTTCACAGGTCTTGATTTCAGTGGGGGGTTTTTATCAGGTTGAATAAAAGTTTAATAAAAAATTATAAAAACATCTGGTGCTATCTGGTTCTAACATTTGTAAAACTTTGTCTTCCAGATGTTCCAGAGGTTGTGCATTCATGTCATCCAGAGGCTGCGGCCAGTTCATGCCCACCTGTACCTGCAGCCTGGAATGGAGGACGGGTACGTCTCAGCTGACTGAGATTCTGCAGCTGTTGTCGTTTACTTGTCCAGTGATGATGTGCAGTTCATGCAGTTTGTATTTTGTTTTCACACCTGGTAGTTTGGCAGATTCGATTGGATTGGGGACCAAAATTGCAGCATTTGTTACATTTTCAGTTGATGCTTTGAAAAACCTTTTCCTCTTCTCGCATGTAGTGGCGCTGCAGCAGGAAACACTGAAGGAAATGACATCCTGGTTTACATTTGTTCATGAAATGACGATGGAGAGGCATCAGGTTTTAGTGGTTGTAGGAGCCATTTCTCCTTCTAGCACTAGACAGGCGCATTTGATTTGGTTTATTTACCCAGAATGCCCCACACTATACCCTGCTTCCTGCTTTTGTTCACCTCGGCAGGTTTGTAGGCGAACTGGACTTCACCTTTTTAGTTCGCATCAGAGTTCAATGGTGCATTCACACCTCCCTTAAATGCAGCGTTAAAGTGTGATAGATACTTTACACTCAGCAGTTTACGGTTCTGACTTAGTTTCCCAGAGTAGTTTTGCATTAATCAGCCGTGTTGTGCCTAACTTTCAGTGCCCCTCTCTCTTCTCTTGTGTACGTTCAGCTCCGATGACATGGACGGCCCCGTGGAGGACATCGGGAGTCGATCCTGCGTCACTCGATTCGTCAAGACCCTTCTGTCCATCATGGAGCACGGCGTCAAGCCTCACAGCAAACACCTGACCGAGTACTTCGCCTTTCTCTACGAGTTCGCCAAGATGGGGGAGGAAGAGGTTCGTTTCATGTTTATTCTGGCACTCAGCCCACCCAGGTGTAAACGTTTTCTCTGCCTCAGCACAGCGGCTCTGAATCAATGGATGGTTATTTTTTCATCGAACTCTCTGGTGACCTGCTGAGAAACGATTCAGCTGAATTTATTCAACCAGTAAAAACCTAAAGCACGCATTCAAAGATCTGAAAGCTAAATTTCTGTTTCTCTTCTCCCCGTGTTGAACAGAGTCAGTTCCTGTTGTCACTACAAGCCATTTCCATCATGGTGCACTTTTACATGGGAACCAAAGGTCCAGAAAATGTAAGTTCACACACAGATAACTGCTTCTGTTTGCTGTAAAACTGCACAGCCAGCAGGTAACCGTAATGGGCTGAGCTTTGTTCCTCCTCAGCCTCAGGTTGAGGTGCTGTCGGAGGAAGAGGCAGAGGAGGAGGACGAAGAGGAGGACATCTTGTCTCTAGCAGAGGAGAAATATCGTCCAGCTGCTCTGGAGAAGATGATCGCGCTCATCGCTTTGCTTGTGGAGCAATCTCGCTCTGAGAGGTTCGACTAGCTGATGCAGACCCGACGGAGCGAATATTAATCTGTTCAAAATAAATCAAAATAAAAATCACATCTCTCTCTCCAGACATCTGACTCTTTCCCAGAGCGACATGGCGGCTCTGACCGGAGGAAAAGGTTTCCCCTTCCTGTTCCAGCACATCCGAGACGGCATCAACATCAGACAGACCTGCAACCTCATCTTCAGCCTCTGTCGCTATAACAACCGCCTGGCTGAACACGTAGGTTTCTGTTGCTTGTGTGGTAGCAGCAGTTTTTAAATCAGCGATAGGTTATTTTTAAAAATGGACTAATGGTTGTTTTTCTTCTCAGATCGTGTCGATGCTCTTCACCTCCATTGCCAAACTCACTCCTGAGGTAACAACAAGATCCTCTTGTTTAAAGGGGCAGTATGATGTAAAATTGACCTTTTACACCATGTTATAGTGTTACTCCCTCAACAACAGCACACCTGGAGTGTTGCTTTGATTCTTTCATGCATGTTTGAGAAATCCTGTAATCGTCATGGCAACCATCCAGCTGTGCAAAACGCCTGGTTGGACCTGGCTCCTCTTCAAAGCTGCATTTTCCAGGTTTCTGAGCTTCTGCCTCATAGAGCAACCATTCCCACTCAGCTCCTTCATTCAGCTCCTTCAGACTAGCCAGCAGCAATTAGCAAACACCTGGTGGAGCTGCTCATCTGCTGAGCTCCTTATGGAGATATTTCTCAGTGAAATGGTGGTAAAAACGTTGTTAAAGGGTTAATAGAGGAGCCATGTTGTGATGACTTCCTGAAGGTGGAGTTTCATAAAGAGCAGGAGTTCTTAAAGAGACAGAGGCGTTAAATAACAAAATCTAATTTCTTTTAAATCATATGCTATATGAAGAGCATTTTTGAACTGAAGGCAACTTGGTTACTTGATTGTGCTGTAAAATGGCACGACGTTCCTGGAAAATACATAATACCACCCCATTAAAATAATGTAAACATGCTGAAGAAAGAGCTTTGACCATGTCTTCTTGTAAAGGTATAAAATGTTTCCCTCTTTCCCATCAGGCTGCCAATCCTTTCTTCAAGCTGCTGACCATGTTGATGGAGTTCGCAGGCGGACCTCCGGGGATGCCCTCCTTCGCCTCCTACATCCTCCAAAGGATCTGGGAGGCAAGTAGAGCAAATCGATCAAATCACTCCTTATGGTGGTGTCATAATTACCGTAACAGGAGCCTCACGCTGTCGCGGCGCCTCTGAATTTTTGACACTCGGTTCAGATCGCCTGCGCCATCGTTCACACAAACTGGACTATTGGGAAGGTGCTTTTGCAGAGCAGCTCCCCTTTCACTGGCGTTTTATAAACCCTCTGAAAGCTCATTTTATGATATTACGTCTCCAAGATATGCCTTAACTATACATGCCGTTGTCTTGGCGCTCAACACAAACTTTGAAAAGTGCGACTGTAACTTGGCCTTAATGTTCCAACCCTCTGCTTCCCTACAGGTGATCGAGTACAACCCTTCCCAGTGTTTGGACTGGCTGGCCGTCCAGACTCCCAGGAACAAACTGGCTCACAGCTGGGTGCTGCAGAACATGGAGAACTGGGTGGAGCGCTTCCTTCTGGCGCACAACTACCCCCGAGTCCGCACATGTGAGGAGCCCTCTGTGTTAGCCCAGCTAGTGAACATTAAAGTTATTAAAACTGTTGAGGCAGCCACCATTTTGCTCCAATTTGTTTTCAGATAAATTAATTTTAGTTCTTTTAAGGTGACCTATCATGCTTCTTTGAACAGGTTAAAATAGGCCCATGTGCTGTACAAAACATGTAAAATATATTTTTTGCACAGAATTGTTCCTAGATAATGAGATTTTATTCTGATCAGTTCTGCCTATTTTTAGCTCCTTTCAGAATGAACTTTATTTGGGCGTCTTGTCACTTTAAATCCCAGTAAGCTGCTGCTAGCCACGCCCCCAACTCGATGTTTACACAGCAGCAAACAGATGCACAATTATAAACCATACATCTTTGAACAGCATTAGTTGAGCCTCCTACACAACCAGCAAGAATGCAGCAAGTGTTTCTGGA
Organism: Poecilia mexicana; assembly: GCF_051168715.1. Lineage (NCBI taxonomy): Eukaryota > Metazoa > Chordata > Actinopteri > Cyprinodontiformes > Poeciliidae > Poecilia > Poecilia mexicana. Next base: position 17,650,868 of record NW_028263370.1, on the reverse strand, counting down.
TGATAACAAAACACTAGACTTTTCCAGCAGCCATTGTACAGCAGTAAAACCAGCTGACCAGATGTGCTGGAACTCAGCTTGGGTTGCTAGGTAACAGCAGAGTGACCATCAATTGTGACTCAACACTCAGAAGGTTTTTTGAAAGGCTCATTTTCCACATATTTTATGTACTTGGGCCGTTTTCAGAAGCAGTTTAGACTCAAATTGAATTGTAAAAATGTCCAAAAAGTGAATTTTGCATAATAGATCCCCTTTAAAAAGCAATAAAACACAAGACATCCCAAAGAATTGCTGAAGTTGTTGTATTTAAATAATCTACAGTCCAGAGGGTGAATCTGAGTCGGTCTGTCTTCCCTGCAGCTGCCGCGTACCTCCTGGTCTCCCTCATCCCCAGTAACTCCTTCCGCCAGATGTTCCGCTCCACTCGCTCCCTCCACCTGCCCACCCGCGAGCTGCCGCTGTCCCCCGACACCACCGTGGTGCTGCATCAGGTCTACAACCTGCTGCTGGGGCTGCTGGGCCGGGCCAAGCTGTACGTGGACGCCAGCGTTCACGGGACCACCAAGCTGGTGCAATATTTCAGCTTCATGACTTACTGCCTCATCTCCAAGACGGAGAAACTCATGTTCTCCGGATACTTCATGGACCTGTGGAACCTGTTCCAGGTAGTTCATCATTTAGCTGCTCATCCAGTTTGTAATGTTATATTTTTAGTTTTATTTTATTATTCTTGATCCATTTTTGTAACCTTCCACAGGACTGCAGATGTAAATTAGCTTATGCTATAATCTGATACAGTTTATCAAATGTTGATATTTATGTTTGAGCTGCACATTTCTAAATAAAATGTATTACTGATTATTGAAGTAATTGTCAACTATTTTAGTAATTGATTGTTACATGGAGTATGCTGTGCAGGCTAAAAAAAGGTCATTTGCTCAAATAACATATTCAGAGTAGTTGTTGAGCCAAAACTGAACAAACAAATTATAATTTTCCATTCAAGATGAAAAAACTAAACTTTTTCTGTAAATATGTTGCACCCAGAACTCAGGTTGCATAGTTTTAGTTAAATAATATTTAGCTGCAGCCCTAGTTTATGATTTGCTCATAAACCTGTGCTGCCACCAGTTTTGGCCTCATGTTTTGTTTTGTTTTCTTTTCCAGCCGAAGCTGTCGGAGCCGGCCATCGCCACTAACCACAACAAGCAGGCGCTGCTGTCCTTCTGGTACAACGTGTGTGTGGATTGTCCCGAGAACGTCAGGCTGGTGGTGCAGAACCCCGTGGTGACCAAGAACATCGCCTTCAACTACATCCTGGCGGATCACGACGACCAGGAGGTGGTGCTGTTCAACCGGGGCATGCTGCCCGCCTACTACGGCATCCTGCGGATGTGCTGCGAGCAATCGCCCGCCTTCACCCGCCAGCTGGCGTCGCACCAGAACATCCAGTGGGCCTTCAAGAACCTGACGCCGCACGCCAGCCAGTATCCGGGGGTGAGGAGACGGAGGAGCCAAGAACTTCAGTTTTTATAGATTTGACTTTCTGATTTTAGTTCTGATGAGACCAGCAGGGAAACTCTGTGTGGTTCTTTCTTCAGAGTAGATCCTGTCAAAGTCCTGCAATGACGATAATTTGATGCTGATCTGTTAAAAATTATTTGTAAAATCGATACAAAAAAGTAACTTTACAAGATGCTCAGCATTTTTCAATTGAATTACTTTTTCATGGAGGAATTCTCAAAAAGTTAATACTAAGTACTCATAATATTACGACTTTATTCTGGTAATAATATGATATATTATTTTGCAATATATCATATTATCTCACATTTTGACTTATTTTCGTAATTTTACGACTTTATTCTCGTATCATGACGCTTTATTATAATTTTACAACTTTCTTCTGGTAGCACTATGACTTTATACTCATGTTGTTTCGACTTTATTCTCATTAGATTCCAACTTTGCTAATTTATTCTCGTAACATTACAACTTCTCATATTATTTCAACTTTAATCTTGAATTATTTCGACTTCAAACTTGTATTATTACAACTTTATTCTTATAATACAACTTTAATCTTGTATTGTTTTGACTTTATAATTATTTAGTTCTTGTATCACTACGACTACTTTTGTATTGATTGGACTTTAATCTTGTACTATTGCAGATATTTGCATATTATTGCAGTTTATTTTATTAGTCCAACTACTCTCAGGATCTTCCGACTTTATTCTTGTATCATATTTTATCTTGTTTTAATCTTCTTGTAATATTATGACTTTATTCAAAAAAACCTAAATTCTCTCTTTTCTTTGCTGCATTCACTGTTTGGAAAATTTTATTTTCTCGTCCACCATTAAATTGCCTGTTACTTTGTCTTTGAGTTTTCCCCTGCGGTTCCGTAGCCGAGATACTAGCGGACGATACCTTACCAAAACAGTCGGGTTCATCGGGTCCTTTGAGACGTAATGCGATGATGGAAGCATGGAGGGAAAGTGGATCTCTGCTGATTGTTGTCGCCCCCTGCAGGCGGTGGAGGAGCTGTTCAACTTGATGCAGCTGTTTGTGGCTCAGCGCGTCGACATGAAGGAGGAGGAGCTGGACGACATCAAGCAGTTTAAGAAAACCACCATCAGCTGCTACCTGCGATGCCTGGATGGACGCTCCTGCTGGACCACCCTCATCAGGTCTGCACACACACACACACACACACACACACACACACACAGATGGAGGAAACTCACCCTCTGACCCGTTTCCTCTCTCCCCCAGTGCCTTCAGAGTTCTGCTGGAGAACGACGAGGACCGACTGCTGGTTGTGTTCAACAGAGGCCTCATCCTCATGACCGAGGTAGGATCACCTGTCACCTGTTGACAGTCTGCATGTTTTCATGGTATCAGTGTTTTAGAGCTACAACTAACAATAATTTAGTAATCGATTATTCTGACAATCAGATTAAAAAAAAATTGGCACATTCCGCAAGTTTATAATTTACCCTGCTGTACATTGCCTTTAATATCGTCATACAATACTAAAATAAAACCATTAAAATATGCAAATAAGTAAATATTTAAATGAGAAAATGAACGTTTTATTGGATAAATGCTGTAACATGTTATTCCGTTAGTGAATGCTTGATGATTCGTAGCAAAGGATGCAGCTAAAAAAACTAACTTCTAATATCAACACGTGAAAAACACAGTCGTTTCTGCTCGACGTTCCATCAACACAGTGAAGAGCCAGTTGATGGCTCTTCACTGTGTTTTAATGATTATCTGATTCATAATTGCATTATAAAAGGTTCCTAATAGATTTTATTTGTTTATTTTTTTACTGACTTGGGTAGAATATATTTATAGAAAAAGGGTTTTTAATCAAATGCATATATATTTTTTGCACAGTTTTGGCTTAATTACTGCTATGAATGTTTTACACTCTGAGCTAATGGCCTTATTTAGAGCCTATATACTCAAGTTAACAATTAATTGATTACTAAATTAGTTGACTGTTATTTCAATCATCGATTAATAACGATTAATCTGATTAATCATGTTTACCCTAAACATTAATAAGACTTAATCTAATTGCTTTAAGAGGAAAGCAACAGTTAAAATGTTAATCGTTTTATTCTCCTCTTGTGTCCCTTCAGTCCTTCAACACGCTGCACATGATGTACCACGAGGCCACGGCGTGCCACGTCACCGGAGACCTGGTGGAGCTGCTCTCCATCTTTCTGTCCGTCCTCAAATCCACCCGGCCGTTCCTGCAGCGCAAAGGTCAGAGCGCCTCTTCTCTGGACATGGGTTTAAAAACAAAGTGAAGCTACAGAGATGAGGTTCAAAATGTGGGCGCACCCAAAAAATCTAGAAAACTTAGATGCACCAGTTCAATCACAACAGGAGAGAATAAAAGTTATTGTCCCATAAAGAGGAAATTCAGGTGTAACGTGAAGGTGCGGCATAAAGTATAAAGGTTCACACAAGAGATTTTAAAGTGCTAAAAACAATATATAAAAAATTAGACCAATAACAATAATAGTAGGCCTGTCACAATAACACATTTTTACTGGACAATAAATGTCAGAAATTATTGCGATGAACGATAATATTGTTGTGAAGCCATTTTCAAGTAAATAATACTATAATAATTTAAGAACACGTTCTCAAACATCTAATGAATATTTAGCACCGCATCTGGAAGACCTTATTAATATCCAAAATAAGCAAAATAACAGAAACGACAAATAAAATGGATACTAAAGTCTCTGTGAACTAAAATGTCCATCAACAGAGAGTCAGCAGACCGAAGCTTTTCCTTGTCCAGTCTTTGGTAGAAAGAGAGACGCAAGAAAAAACAATAAATAATGCAAATGGAAATTATCAAGCTTGTTTTAATTTATTATGCAATTAAATTATTGTTTATTGCAACAGGACTAGATAATAATAATAATAATAATAATAATATAAGACTAATAGAGAATACTGTGCAGTTATTACAAATAAAAATATTGGAGTTGTGATCCAGGGGCCGCATAGATGACTTTTCCAAAAACGTACATTGAATGTTTAAAAAGAGACCATTTACAGTTCAGACAAACAGAAGGTAAAGAATGAGTAAGAACAGGTGACTGAGCAAATGCCGTCATGGATGTAAATATTTGTTTTCTCCTCATGCAGTGTTTATCAGCCATCTGCAGTCGACCCGCTGATGAATGGTTCAGAGATACCCGATGTTCACAGCAGGTTTCTCTCTTTCCTCCTCAGATGTGAAGCAGGCTCTGATCCAGTGGCAGGAGAGGATCGACTTCGCACACAAGCTGCTGACTCTGCTCAACTCGTACAGCCCTCCTGAGCTGCGGAACGCCTGCCTCGGTAGTTTCATCTTTTATCTCCGTCCGCTCTGACTGTGGGGAGGTTCTGTAACGTCATGCGTTGCTGTGTTTGTTTCAGATGTGCTGAAGGAGCTGGTGCTGCTGAGTCCTCATGACTTCCTGCACACCCTGGTGCCGTTCCTGCAGCACAACCACTGCACCTACCACCACAGCAACATCCCCAGTGAGCAACTTTCCCCACAGGTTGTTTTTGGTTGAAAATAAGCCAACAATAATTACCTTCTGCTCCTGTTTGCAGTGTCGTTTGGCCCCTACCTTCCCTGCAGGGAGAACATCAAGCTGATGGGAGCCAAAAACAACATCCGGCCTCCCAGACCAGAACTCAACATGTGTCTGCTGCCGTCGTTGGTGGAGAGCAGCAAGGTACCTCCACGTCTGTCTCACTCAAATTCAGTCAGTGCTGTAGGCCTGTCGCAATAAGCAATAAATTAATCGGCCGATAAATGAAAACAAAGTCAATAATTTTTCTTTCTTTCTACCAAAAACTGGATGATAAAAGTCTTCAGTTTGCTGCTTTTGGTCTCAACTAGCTTCCTTTTTTTAAATCATAATTTTGTTTACAGAAACTTCATAATTAGTTTTATTTGTTGTCGTTTTGTTTGCAGATTTTGGCTCTTTAAAATGTCGTCCAGTGGTAAATGTTAGAATTTAAAGTTTGTTCTTTGAGAAGATGCTCTGGTATTATTATGACGATACTTTATATTGGTCTGGAAAAAACAATATTATCATTTATCACAATAAATGATAATATTTATTATTATCATTTATATTTATATTATATTTATAATATAAATATAAAATGTGTTATTGTGACAAGCCTACAACAGTTCTGGGTTTTTATATATATTGTTTATTTACACATTTAATTAACCTTTTAAAAAGAGAAGTTATAGCAGGTTATAGGAGCAAATGCTAATTTCCAGGACAGGCTGATGTAATCGAGTAAGATTTAATTTTAATTAAGGGGGGAAGAAAGTCAAATTAATTGGTGAAAAGCTAGTTTAATGACCAGTTACATACATGTATGATAATTCATTATTATCATACTAGCGCTTTATTTATTGGTTTTTAAATAAAAACCATAATCCACCTGCTGGCCGTCGGGGAACCTCCCCATCCTGCCGCTGGCCCGCTCCGGGTCCCATCTGTTCAGGACGTTGGTGTCGATCTGCGTCTCTTTCAGGGGAAAGACGAGGTTTACGACCGGATGCTGCTGGATTACTTCCTGTCCTACCATCAGTTCATTCACCTCCTGTGTCGCGTCGCCATCAACTGCGAGAAGTTCACCGAGACGCTCGTCAAACTAAGTAATCAGTGACAACAGCAGTGCTGGCAGAAATGCTCCTGAATTTGTCTGAACTCTGGTTCTTTGTCCCCCTCAGGCGTCCTGATCGCGTATGAAGGACTCCCTCTTCATCTCGCTCTCTTCCCCAAACTGTGGACAGAGCTCTGCCAGTCACAGGTACTCTGAGCAGCTCGCACCAGCCGGGTTTCCATATTATCGCTGTAGAAAAGGTTGATAGAGACGGTAAAATTCAAACAAAACCTGTATTGTTTATTTTACATTGGCTGAACAAATTAAAACTATGTTGTTTTTTCATTTGGAAGTAAAATAAGCTTTACGTTTCACCAAGCTTTTGAAAGTATTGGTGTGTATACTTTCAAAAGTGTATATACTTTCAAAGTGTATACTTTCAAAGTATATACTTTGCACGTTATCAGCACGTTATCAAATAAATTAGTGATTCAGTACATTTATGTCTGTGTTAAAAAAAGAAACATTTTAAGACAATTCAGCTCTGATTTTCTGTATCGGATCGGTATCAGTATCTGATGCTAAATGTCAGATAACTGTATCGGATCGGTATCAGTATCAGTATCTGATGCTAAATGTCAGATAACTGTATTGGTATCGAAAGTTAAAAAAGTGGATCAGTGCCATATTTTACTAAACATTTTATTTGAGGAAGGATCTGAAGCAGAAACCTACCAAAGATGAATATAACAATTATAAAATGTGCAAAAAGAACTTCAAAATGACGGTTTAAAAATCTGAATAATCTGTGGAAAAAACTGTTTTAAAAATAGAAACGTTTCAAGTCAATTCAGCCCAGTTTTTTAGTTTCGGATCGGTATCAGCCGATATCAGATATCAGAATAGGTGAAACAGGTGGAGCGGTGCGTCCCTGGTTTTACTCTAAAATAAATATTTGCTAACTGGAGTTGTTTTTAGTTTTTTTTTTTATTATTCCAATTTGTGTTTGTTGTGAAGTTGGTCTTAGGGCTGGACAATAAATCAATAACAATATATATCTCGACAGATATGTGATTATTATCAATACACCTGATAGAATATTCAATATTTAGAATATTCACTCAACTCTGGTCCAGATCTGCAGAGCATTCTGGGAAATGTAGGCAGAGGAAAGACTTTAAGCAAGTTTGGTGGAATCAACTAACTCACTCACTCTTTGGTTACCTAGCAACAACCTGTTGAGTAACATTTGGTTACCTAGCAACAACCTGTTGAGTAACATTTGGTTACCTAGCAACAACCTGTTGAGTAACATTTGGTTACCTAGCAACAACTTGTTTAGTAAAACTGACCATTTTGGCAGCACAATTCAGATATTTAAAACAAAAATTAATCGATAATTATCAATCGACTGATATGAAAAGCTTTTATCGTCCAGACAGTAAAGAATGAATTCATCTTCCTGTTTATTTTCAGTCTGTTTTGGCTAAAACCTGTGTGAAGCTGCTGTGTGAAGACCCGGCCTTCAGCGAATACGTCAAATGCATCCTGATGGACGAGAGGACGTTCCTCAACAACAACGTGGTCTACTCCTTCCTCACCTGCTTCCTGCCCAAGGTGCGGCTCGGCAGCAGGCGTTTCCATGGCGACAGTGGCGGCGCTGCCGGGAGTCTGGCCGTTCTGACGTGATGATCTGTGCGTGTGTAGATCCAGGTGCTGTCCGGGCCCAGCTGCTCCAACCTGATCAGCGTTTTAGTGACCAACCTGCTGACGGAGCAGAGCAACCTGCAGCCGGAGCTGGCGCTGCACCGCGTGGAGCTGAACAAGACCAGCAGCCTGCTGAACGCTGTAGGAACACACACACACACACACACACACACACACACACACACACACACACACACACACACACACACACACACACACACACAGCCGGAGGGAAGATGTGACGTCAGGGTCACTGAACGACCTTGAGATGTCTGGATTCTGACCTCAGTGTTTCACTGGATGGATGATAAAAACAGGAAGAGGAAAGAGAAAAGTGCCTTCTGTTGCTCCCTCCATCCTCGCTCTCCCCATTCCTTCCTCCCTCTCCCCATTCCTTCCTTCCTTCCTTCCTTCCTTCCTTCCTTCCTTCCTTCCTTCCTTCCTTCCTTCCTTCCTTCCTTCCTTCCTTCCTTCTCTTTCTTTTTTCTTTCCTTCCTTTCTTCCTTCTTTCCTTCCTCCCTCCCTTCCTCCCTCCTTTTCTTTCTTTTTTCTTTCCTTTCTCCATTTCTTCCTTCCTTACTTCCTCTTTCCCTTGGGTCTTCTTGTCCTTAAATCCTCCTAATCTTCTTCTGTGGTATTTCAGGATTTGAGGTCATTGGTGTTGCTGCTCTCCATCCAGCCGCCCCCGAGCATCGATGCCGCCCTGTGCCCGGCCCTGCAGGAGCTGCTGGGTCGCTGCCGCCTCTGTCTGCAGCAGCGCAGCTCTCTGGAGCTGGAGGCCAAGGACCTCAAGTCCAAAGGTACAGAACCTTCGTCTCGGCCCGACCCTATTCGGACCGCTTCCGGTCGTTAATCTGTTTCCCGTTTCCAGCCGAGGACGAAGGAGCGACGCCGGTGAAGCGCCGCAGGGTGAGCAGCGACGACGACAGAGCCGCGGACGCAGCCGCGCCGCTCTGCATGGCGACTTCCTCCTCTTCCTCGGCGCTCCCCGTCTGCGGCGACCCGAAGCCCGACCAGCAGGAGGCGCTGACGCCCGCCAGCACCTCCGACACGGAGACGCGCGACTCGTCGTCCCTCATCGATCCCGGCACCGAGCAGGACCCTCCGTCTCCAGAACCGACACCGGCCACTTCCCGGAACATGGACTCCGCTCTGAAGGAGGAGAAGATGGAGGTGTCCTCTTCGTCGTCCTCCTCGTTCTCCTCCTCCTCTTCCTCCTCGCTGCTGCAGGACGCAGGCGACGGGTTTGTCCAGGTGGAGGAGCCCGAGGCGCCGCAGCCGGGCGGCGCCGCCGAAGAGCGGGAAGAGGAGCGGCGAAGAGCCGAGCCGCCGCCGCCGGCTGCCTCCGACGGGGAGGCGAAGGATTCGGCGGCGGCTAACGTTAGCGGTTCCGCTCCGACGCTCCCGGAGGACGCCACCTCGCCATCCGCCATCGGGTTGGTCGGGGACGGGTCCGACGGCGCCGGCACCTCCCAGGTCATCCTGAGCGGCGGTGCCCCGCCGCCCGACATGCTGGACATGCTGCACAGGACGGTGGAGGCCACCATCGCCATAGTTACCAAACTGTCTGTCAAAGCGACGCCATCCTCGTGATGTCATCAACCCGAAGCCACCCGGAGTGCATCGTGCATCGCTTTCTTCTTCTCCTCCTCCTTTTTCTTCTTCTTCTGCTGTTTCGTTGCCTTCTGTCGGATGATAAAATGGACGCCACATGCAGATCGGAACGCGTTGGACAAGCTGCAGCACATTTTCCTCAAAGGGCAAACAACAAAAACAACAACAAAAAAGGTTTAGTTTTTGTGCGAGTTTTATACTGAATCCAATTTGTTTCGGAAAGTGATTTTATTTTAGGTTTGCTGTAACGGGGAAAGGTTTACACGACTTTCGTCTCTGTAATTTAATTTTATTGCATTTTTACTGTGTATAAAAATGGTCGTCCTCTGTGCCAGTTTTGTACTTGATGAATGAGGCAAAAGAAAAGTTGCCTTGACTTTTTTCTGTGGTTTAAATATCCAGAAACTAAGTTTACCTGTAAATTAAGAGAACCACAAGAAACTTGATTCTGTAAAGAATCCATTCTAGTTATTGCCTGAAGGTGTATATGAAAAACTATCAAAGTATATATAGATATCTTTATATATATATATCTATATATCTATATATATATAAATATATGAAAGCGGTGCTTTATTTGACTGTGGTGGAAATAAAGCCCCCATGTTGGACCAGCTGGAGCTTTTATTTTCTTTTACTGAAGTACATTCCACAAGCTGTTTTATTTTGCTTCTTCTGCTGTGTTCTGATCTTCTCTGATTTTATTTTATTAGAGAATAAATTAATAAAAACAGTTTTAATATGAAGAATTATGAGCTGACATTCATCTGGACTTTTGTTTTTTCTGTAAAAATTCAGACTGAACCGTTTGGAGTCGGATCAGAAGGTTGGAGCAGGTAATGGTTCAAAATATTTTTATTACTGCAGCTGCATTTTAACTTCATGTCTGACGGTGTTTTAGGCCCGTTGTAGATGGAAAAACATTTCTGCTAAAAAAATCTAAGCTCAGAAATTGCGAAAGCAAGGAAACTTATGAGCTCAAAAAGTTGAATATTTGTGAGGAAAAGAAAAATCAGAAATTTTGAGATTAATCCCAAATCTCTAAATTTCCAGATTTTGTAGCTCGTCAAAACTTGCAAAAGTTTTTTTTTTGCAAATTTTCAACATTGAACTCAGAAAAATGTCCAGATTTTATCTTAAATTTCTGAGATTAATCTCAAAATCTGAAGTTTGGATATCAGAAATGGTTTTTTTTCTAGAAAAGAATTTGGTTTTAAATTCAGTCTTTTTTTCCTACATTTGTTTAATACATCACTGTACATATCACTTCCTTTGAGCTCATTTCATTGTTTTAATATTTGTGCAGGAACATTTTAATTCCTGCACATTTTGAGAATTCTGCGTAGAAATTCTTTAATTTTTATTTGCTTACAAATGTTGACCAACATCAAACTCATGAATTCTGGCTGTGGCCTAAAATGATCACCATCCAATATCAAGGTAGATAGATATCTTATATTGCTAAAAAAAAAAAAAAAAAAACGGGACCCAAAATGGATTTAACTCGGTCTGAAAGGTTAAAAATGTAAGAAGTTGGTCAGACTTTGCTGTCAGTAGTGAGAAATGTTTGTTTTTAGTCAACAGGTTGTCAAACTTGGGGAAAGAAGATGCAAACAAACTGTTTATGAATAAATCATGAGGCCAACAAACATTTTCTCTTCCAGATCCGTCGTGTTTCAGAGCTTCAGCCCACATGGAGAAACGGCAGCGCTGGGAGTTCAGAGGTCAAACATCAAGTCTGAGCCAAGAACCAGATGAAGACATTTCATTTTTTAATAACTAAATTTTTAAAGGGCTACAACAAATTTTTTTTACCATAAATACTCTAATTTCCTTTTTCAATAAGAAAATAAACATTTTATAGGCTAAAATACAATTAAATAACATTAGTTTAGTCAACACTTGATTATCTGCAATTAAAAAATAAAAACAGCCAACATGAAAAGCTCAATTTAAGTTTCACAAACAGGATTAAAACTGAATGAAAGATGCTTTAACACAATATTAGTCTAATGGTGTGAACATTTTTTCAGCTATTTTTCTCTTGAATTCATTTGGAAAAGTTTTGAAATGAACCTGAACTTGACTGATTAAAGACAGTAAAGCTGCAGCTGTTGATTAACATGCATAAAGGTAATTTTATTCATATAACACATTTTCAGCAAACTCCAAACAGAAATCCTGTCATTAATAAATCCAGGGTGAATCCAAGAGGGCTCTCCTGAGCCCAGCCTTCTTGTTGAGAAAATTTTAACAATTGCATTGAGAGACCAGTTAACCAGTCTTTAAATTAATCTACAAATTAATCCATAATTTGTAGATTTGGAGGATGTGCAAAGAAAGGATCCAATAAAGCAGAACAAGCAGGGAGAGGAGCAGAGAGGAAAAACCAGGACTCATGACTCAGACAGTTCTCAGGAATAATTTATTTGTTCATATTTTATACAACAACAAAAACGCCCAGAGGAGGGACGGCTGAAATATCAGTCGGCTTCTGCAGCAGGAAACATCTGCATCAACATTTTCAAAGGTCAGTGGAGGCATTTACAAGCAAAGAGTCACAACTTGGTTTTAACAAATTTCTTAATTTACAGTTTGACTTCCTCACATCTTTGGAAACAAAATGTTCACAAAACATCTATAAAACGGTTTCCAATGTTACAATTTCTATTCTTTAGCATAACTCTCCTAATCTGATCCTTTATAAAATCCTTTTAAAGCTATAAAAAGTGACTTACTGAACTTATTTACACCATAGAATAATCTGACACAGATCTCAAAACTGAAGCATTTACTGCTTCAGTTTTGAGAAGCAGGAATAAAACTGCTTTATAAAAATAATTACATTTCTTTCTGTCTCCAAACATTTGGTTATGAGTAAATATCCACGTTTTTATCAAAGCTCAGAACTTTTATCTCAAGTTGAACTTCTATAAATATAAAATGTTTTTTTATACTAATACAATCCTGTACCAATCTAAACTTTGATCTATTTTATAATAACTACATGACAGTAATAATTCTCTTTCAAATCAGAGACAAAAACAAAATAAAAAGTTAACCTAAAATAAGAATAAAAACAACTTCCTGAATATCAGGGTAACTGAACATTATCAAACATCCAGCAGGTTCCAACACATCAAGAAAATATAATACTAAGTCACAGAACAGTCAGTATTGGAGCCTTTATAAAAGACTCTCAGACATAAAAAAGTATAATATTCTGATCAATATTTCATTGATTATGGTTCAAAAGTAACTATAAACAGGTTTTAGTCTAGATTTAAAGCCACTCAGTGTTTCGGCTGTTTTTCAGTTTTCTGAAAGTCCAGATTTGTGGTGCATAGAAGCTGAATGCTGGTTCTCCTCATTTGGTTCTGGTTCTGGGATGCAGAGCAGAACCAGAGGACCTGAGAGGTTCTGGTTGGTTGCTATGACAACAGCAGATCTTTAATGTATTGTGGTGCTGAACCGTTCAGTGATTTATAAACTAACATCAGGATTTTCAAGTCTCTGAGCTCCAGGAAGCCAGTGTAGGAACTTTAGAACTGGGTGATGTTCTCTAACTTCCTGGTTTTAGTCAGAACTCCAGCAGCAGCGTCTGGATCGGCTGCAGCTGGAGGATTGATTTTTTAGTCAGACCTGTGAGGAAACTAATGCAGTAATCAATGCGACTAAAGATAAACTCATGGTTGAGTTTCTCTAGATCCCACTGAGACATCAGTCCTCTGATCCTGGAGATGTTCTTCAGGTGATTGAAGGCAGATTTGGTCTCTATTCCCACATGCAGAGTATTAAAATTACAGTTCATGCAAAGATCTGGGATGTTGTTATTTAAATACACAAGTCATAACATACACATTAACTGGTAATTTAAATTGCAGTTTTCTAAGACGGCTATTTATAGACATTGAGTAGATTTTAGGTTCTGTCCCAAACCTGTTTGCTGATAGATGACTGATCCACGTTCATCAGGTTATTACATGAATTATCTGGTGAGTTAGAGATCGGCTCATTATAAAAGCCTGAAATGAAGCCATAACTTGATTTGTTCCTAATTATTAACTTTTCAAGTGACGTCAGGGAGGTTTGTAGAGATAAATGTGATTTAGTTTGATAAAGTTTCTAATAAAACTTTCATTAAGTAGATTTATACAGTCAGTAATTAATAAATGGGATCCAGTTCATGTTGGGAAATCTTCACTCTGAAACAAACTCTGATGTGCTTAGAGAATATTTTAAAGTCACAGAGGTAAAATAAAAATAAAATAGATTATTATTCTGGTGCATAAAGGTAGTACTGTGTCCTTGATCTTCCAGGCTTGGTTTGATGTCCCGTCCTCATCAGGGAGTCGTCTCAGCAAACATGGATTTGTTCCCTGATCTCGAATCTTCATTAAACTGCAACACAAAAAATGATTAGCCTCCCATTTAAATGCTCGCATTGATTAAATATTTCATTTAAACATTTCAAAGATGGCACCTACGTTTGCCATCAATTCTATGGATCTTCTCCGCTGTGTCTCTCTTGCCATCCCGTTCAATTCTATGGACCTTCTCCGCGCTTCGTTTTGTTGCATTTTCCTGAGATGCAACAAAACAGCTCAGTTGAAAACTAGATTATTTTATTTTATTTAGTTGTTTATTTAATAAGAATAATAAATATAGATCAAGAACATCTAATGCTCTCATCACAGTGTTTATAGCCATAGCTAATTCACAACACCTGTTCCTATAACACAGCAGTGTATTAGGGCAGATAGAAAAAAAGGAGAAAATTTTCTAGAAAAAAATAGGGAAAAGTTGAAAATATTCAACATTCCAAACAGAAATTTCCACGTTTTTTATGCAAAATTTCTGAGATTGATCTCAAAATGTTGGGAGCCTGCGTTTATCCTCACCCTATACTATCACAAATCATGACACTTATAGTGACCACTGCTGCTCTCTCAGCAGGTGTATGTAATAACTATGATGCTACATGATTGATGCATTTATGAAAGTTTATGAAAACAAAAATTAAACTTTTGAAACATAATGCAAACTGAGGAAAGCTTAGTGTTGGGCTGCAACTATCAGTTAATTAATTATTATAGCGATTACTCTCATGAATAACTGGAAGAACAAATAAACATCTTCTGCAGATTTTTTGTTGCTCATCCACTTACTCCTTTTTATACAATATTAGAAACCCATTAAAAAGATACATATTTTTACAGTTTTGGTTTTATTACTGGTATTTATGACACTGTATTAGGGTCATTATATATATACATACACACACACTAATGTCTTGAAAAACTGGAAACATTTCAGAGTTTGAAAAGTCTGAAACTCAAAGCTGTCTGAGGCTCACCTGATAACTACAAAACCAATCAGTCCCACTAAAACCAGGCAAACCAAAACTCCCACAACGATGCCTCCAGTCTGGCCTGAGCTGAGGCCTGAAGGATCTTTTCCCGTCTCGACTTGAAACTGAACATCGTTCCCCAACACCTTGGCCAGCTCGGCTCTCACCTCTTCAGACTGGCTCTGCAGTTTCCTGGAAAATCAAACGGACAAGTTAAAACTTTAAAGGATCTATTATACAAAATTCACATCTTCCATGTTTTTATACTCTCAGTTGAGTCTATTTCTTCTACAAACAGCCCAAACACTTTTAGGTCCATTGTTTGCTTCCTTGAACAAGCTATAGGTCTGTGGGCTACAGAAGACATGCTCATTTCTTCTTGTTTGATACATAAAATCATTCTCAGATATTCAGATTTCCCCTGACCAGTTCTGTTTTGAGCTAATTAAGGAATGCACCGTTTTATGGCTACATCATGATTATGCAAATGAGCTGAAATGATTATGCAAAGGTGATGCACTGCCTCAACCTGGTCTTCTTTCATGTATGTCAACATGTGTAAATTCAACAATTTTGACCATAAAAATTTTAAAATTACCAACAAAAATAAAAACTTCTAGAAAATTCAAGTGGATAAATTGATTTTTTGTCATCGTTCGGTTCATTCTGGCCTTTTTGGAGGAAAATAGCGTTTTTTGGACAACCGTTCCTTCTTGTTTTGGATGCTGTGTGGTTGGACTGATTTTGCTGTTTTGTTATGATGCGTAACCATAGCAACGGGGTAGTTTACAGCAGGGAGCAGCTGATTAACATCAGAAAAGCTGAAATAAGACCACAGCTGAAGCCTGAAATCCTGTAGGAGCTGAAAAGGAGGCGATGAAGAGCAGGAGCAAAGAGGAGAGAGAGAAGAAGAGTAGAAGATGCCATCATACACCTGCTTCAACAAACCCACGCTAAGATACAGACACAAAACCATAATGCATTTGTGACAATATCTGGTGATGTTAATCATGCCTCACTTTCTTCAACACTGGCAACGTTTCACCAGTTTGTCAGCTGCTCCACCCAGGTAAACAATATTTTGAATTTGTTTTATGCTAATGTCAAAGTAAATGTTAATATGTCTCCAAACCAAGAACTCCTTTAGGGAAATCTGACCATAATTTAGTTTTTCTCTGCTCTGAATACAAACCCCTGGTGAAGAGACTACTTGTTAGGAAACGGCTGTTCACAGGGAGCAGAAGAGGCCCTCCAGGCTTGTTTTGAAGCCACTGATTGGACTACTCTCTGCCAGCCACATGGAGATGACATCAGTGCCATGACTGAGAGTGTGACTACTACTGTATATAAACTTCTGTGTGGACGGCACCATCCTCACCAGAACAGTGAGATGCTATAACAAACCTGGATCACCAGTGACATAAAGGAACTTTTAAACAAGACTGAGTTATTGAGGAGTGTAGAGAAACAGCTCAAAGTCCAGATTACGGTGAGGAGAAGTACAGGAAGAAGCTGGAGAACAAACTGCAGGGGAACAATGTCGGAGGTGTGTGATCAGATGAATAAGATTACAGGCTTCAAGCAAAAGGAGGACAGAGCAAATGAGCTGAACATCTTCTTCAACAGGTTCAGCTCAGGAACAAGCTCATCATCACTCTCTCCTGTCCCCAGCCATAAAGACATCCCACCTTCCTCTGACCCACAGCTTTCCTGTCAGACCTCAGACATCCGATCTTCCACCTCAGTCATGGACTCTTCTGCTTCCACAAGTTTGTCTTCAACCAAGTCAGGAGATGCTGCTGCTCCCTTTGCCTCCACCTCCCACTTCCCTGTACCCAAACGTCAGGTGGAGAAGCAGCTGGAGAGACTGAACCGGAACAAGGCTGCAGGTCCAGATGGTGTCAGCTCTGGAGTCCTGAAGGCCTGTGCAGAGCAGCTCTGTGGGATTGCAACACCTCTTCGACATTAGCCTGACCGAGAGAAGGGTCCACTGTTCTGGAAGGCATCCTGCCTGGTTCCAGTACCAAAGAACACATCAATCATCAACGGCTATAGACCTGTTGCCCTGACATCCCTCATCATGAATGTCCTGGAGAGACTGATGTTGGCCCACCTGAATAAGCAGACAAGCACATATCAACACCTCCTGCAGTTTGCTTATCGCCATGGAGTTGGAGTTGATGATGCCATCATACACCTGCTTCAGCAAACCCAGAGTCATCTGGACAAAGCAGGCAGCACTGTGAGGATCATGTTCTGTGATTTCTCCAGTGCATTTAACACAATTCAGCCTGATCCTCAACAATGGATCTATAACTACCTGACAAACAGACCAAAGTTTGAGACTGAAGGACTGAGTGTCTAACCAGGTGGTCAGCAACACAGGAGCACCACAGGACTCTGTACTCTCACCCTTTTCACTCTCTATGCTTTAGAAGTGGAGATGGTGGAGGAATATAAACACCTCGGTGTTCGTCTTGACAACAGACTGAACTGGAGACACAACAGTGAAGCGTCTATAAGTGGGACAGAGCAGACTGCACTTAATGAAGATTAGATCCTTCAAGGTTTGCTCCAAGATGCTGCAGATCTTCTATAAGTTTGTTGTTGAGAGCGTTTGTTGTCCCAGCATCAGAGCCAGGGACCTAAAACGGCTCAACAGCCTGATAAAGAAGGCTGGTTCTGTACTGGTTCTGTACTGGTTCTGTACTGGTTCTGTTCTGGTTCTGTTCTGGGACAACTGTGGAATCTCTGGAGATGATCGTGCAAAGAAGGATTCTTCATAAAACCCTCTTCAAACCCTGACCCTCCGCTTCCCGGTACTGTCTTGGTAAGGCAGAGTGTCTTCTGTTACCATCCAGGGGTCGGTGTAAAAATTATGGAGAATAATAAATATCCAGGACTCCACATTGACAGTACACTGGACCGGGTCAAGAACACTGACGCTGCGTACAGGAAGGGCCAAAGTTTCCACTTTCTGAGGCGGCTGAGGTCCTTCAACATCTACTGGACTTTGGTCAGGATGTTCTATGAATCTGTGGCTCATGAAACCATCCTGTATGCTGTGGTGCTGCACCAGCAGGCTGAAGGTGGAGGACACCAACTGATCCTGAAGGCCAGCGACGTCGTTGGAGTGGAGCTGGACTCTGACTGTGGAGTCAGAGAGAAGGATCCTGTCCAAGATGGAGGACATGTTGGACAATGAGTTTCATCCACTTCATGCCTGATACGGGAGCAGCTTCAACCAGGGACTCATTTTACCAAAGAGTCCGACAGGAAATCATGTCTGCCTGTAGCATCAGACTTTACAACGTCCAAGTCTGAGTAACTTCAATCTAATTTTCTCTGCACTCATTTATTGATTATTTACAGATTAACATATTTGCATTTGAATGATCATTTATTAATTTATATTTAGTCATATTGAATTACTTACACAATCCTTATATAAACATTATCTCTTGTGGTTATATTTGTTTTATTAATATTTAGCACCATAGATTAAATAGCTTGTCAACTAATAAGTAATTTCCCTTTGGGGATCAATAAAGAATATTCTATTCTATTCTATTCTATTCAGTCAGAGGCTTCTTCAAATTCACTGTAACACAGACTGCTGCAGGATCCTGCCAACAGCCATCACTGTCTGAAAAATCTGAATTAATGAGTTACAACATTTAATTTCCCTTTAGGATCAATAAAGTATTTTTGAATTTGAACGGAACGGTTGTGTTCGCATTGCAACTTGCGACCGGTTCCACCCGGCCCCATGGAACCACAAGAGCTGTGGTTCCAATCGTGCCGGCCAAGCGGTTCTGCTTAGAACCAGCAGCTGATTGGCCGCTGGTTGTTATGGAGTCAGACATTGATTTTCCGTTGACAGATTGTCTGGAACAGTCCACGGTATTTTTCTTCCGTATTTCTCCTGGCAATACGTAGAAGTCGTTCAGCATTTTGTCTTCTGAGGGTAGCTTGTTGGCGGAATTTAATTAATTGTATGAGGTTGATGAGCGGCAAAATTAAATCCATGTCGTCCATTGTTGTCGTCGTCGTAGTAGTAACTGTTCATATTCTTTATTAAATTGGCAGTTAGCAACCAACCAACTCAAACCACATTGTTTAGTTTTAAAAATAATGACGTCAGGTCTACCTGCACCGCTTCGATGGCGCCTCGGAGTGTAATGCAAACACAACCGTACCGTTCCGTTCCGTGCAGTGCGAAAGCGCCTTTAGATCACATTCACCATGTTTCAAAAATCCCATGTTTGAGTCAAAAATTAAACTCCTACCTTCTGACTTCCTGAGGTTTAACAGCTTTATCGCCATCGAGAGCGACGAAGCTGACCAGAGTCTTGAACGATTCCCTCAGCATTCGGCTTTCTTCTCCATCAGAGCTCGAAACCTGGATTATGTTCACCGTCCAGCCCAGTGCTTTACCTAAAGCCCTGAGAGAAAACAAATCTGTGACATGACAATAGGAATGAAATACATCAGAAAATAAACAGAACTTAATTCATGAACGTACTCCTCTAAATCTGGAATGTTCTGCTCCACAATGTTTGCCGGCTTATTTATAGAGATGATCGTCAAGTCGCTGCTGCTGGCGCTGCCCTGAACCACAACCTGCAACAGGAAAGAAGGATGGAAAGACACGCTGCATGAATCACACAATGTATAACAATGCAAATAAACAGAATACAGACAATTTATGATTTATGTTTTCGCATCCACCTGAATAATGTGTAGTTACGCCACTGGAGTGCACCTTACTATAAGCCGCACCTACATTTTTTAAACTGGAAACATACATATATAAGCCGCTGATAACCCCGCCGCTATAAAGGAAACAGCAGAGGATTACGTTCTTAATAAATCTGCTATTAAGGACGCAGCCCTCCGTTTCAAATGCAGAACTATGAGAGGCCTCCTAGGTCAAAATTTACAAACCCTCCCCTTTCGCACTAGCACCCGGGTTGACCGTTTTTCATTAGCACTTCCAGCTCGGTACCGCCCGGTTCCCTGGAACCCCGAGAGCTGCGGTTCCGGTTTAACTGTTGACTGCTGCAGCAGTTACATTTTCCGTTAAATGTAAAGCTGAGGTAAATGTTTCCCTCAGGCTCATGAGCACATACAGAAAAAGACCCAAGAAGAAAACTGTTCTGCGGTTGCTATGGAGATCGCCGCCTCGGTAGCTTAGCAACGGGTCGATTTACGTGACGTATCCTGCTCAATGCAAAAACGACCAGGGTCATAGCACCAATGGGACCGGGTCGAACCGGGTCGGACCCTGCAGTGTGAAAAGAGCTTTACATATTCTATCAAACTCTCTCACACGTACTGTCAAACTCGCAAATCTCAGTTTCTGATTGGACCCCAGGCAGCGACTCACAGAGGCAATGAATATTTTAAATAACACTGTTAATGCTCCTACAGCATTATCAGAAGTGTCTAAACTTTAATCTCAAACAAGAAGAAGACGGATCAGAGGTTCAGCCAAGAGACTCATGATCACTCTGGATGAACTGCAGGTGGGAGAGTCTGTCCATAGGACAGCAATCAGTCGTACAAATCTGGCCTTTATGGCAGAGTGGCTAGAAGAAGCCATTCCTCAAAGATATCCATAAAAAGTCTGGTTAAAGTTTGCCACCAGCGACACAGCAAGCATGTGGAAGAAGGTGCTCTGGTCAGATGAAACCAAAATCAAGCTTTCTGACCATAATGCAAAATGATAGGTTTGGCGTAAAAGCAACAGAGGACCACCTGAACACACCATCCCCACTGTCAAACATGGTGGTGGCAGCATTATGATTTGGGCCTGCTTTTCTTCAGCAGGGACAGGGAAGATTATTAAAACTGATACAGGACCATTCTGGAAGAACACCTGTTGGAGTCTGCAAAAGACCTGAGACTGGGACAGAGCTTTATCTTCCAACAAGACAATGATCCCAAACATGAAGCAAAATCTACAATGGAAAGGTTCACAAATAAACATATCCATTCTAAGTCAAAGCAATTATAAGTCTTTGACTTAGAAAGGACTGAAAACTGCTGTCCACAAGCGCTCTTCATCCAACCTCACTGAGCTTGAGCTGTTTTGGACGGAAGAATGGGCAAGAATTTCAGTCTCTTAATGAGGAAAACTGACAGACAAACACTGGGGCGACTTGCAGCTCCCAGCAAAAGGTGGCGCTACAAAGCATTAACGCAAGGGGGCCAAATAATATTGACGCCCCACTTTGCAGTTTTTTATTTGTTAAAAAAGTTTAAAATAAATATCCAATAAATTTCGTTCCACCTCACAATTTGTCTCAATAGAATCCACCTGTGTGGAATCAACACAATAATAGATATTATTGTATTGATTCTTCACAAAATAATACAAATTTTAGCGGCAAAAGATTGAAAAGTTCAAGGGGGGGCGAATACTTTCGCAAGGCACTGTATATGTTTTTACAATTAAATGAATCTAATAGGGCTGCACAGTGGTGCAGTTGCTAGAGCTGTTGCCTTGCAGCAAGAAGGTTGTGGGTTCAATTCCCAGCCCAGGTCCTTCTGCATGGAGTTTGCATGTTCTGGGTTTTCTCCAGGTACTCCAGTTTACTCCCACAGTCAAAAACATGACTGTCAGGTTAATTGGCCTCTCCAAATTGTTCCTAGGTGTATGTGCATGGTTGTTTGTCCTGTTGGTCTGTGACAGACTGGCAACCTGGCCAGGGTGAATCCACCTCTCACCTGGAACATTAACTGGAGAGCCACCAGCACCTCCCAACCCCATTAAGGGACAAGGGTGGAAAGAAAATGGATGGAACAAGTCTAATAATAGAATTATCCTATTGTCTAACTTTATATATATAGTTGTACCAATGTTTATATATAAACATTGGTACGACTGCCTCTTGAATGGTTACGGGTCTTTTATTATTATTTCTATTACTGATTGCTCTTTTATGTGATTTGGACTCTGAGTCTGCAGTTAATTAACTAATTAAGTCAGTCAGTATAAAACTTAATGGATCAGTAGCCTTCACCAAACCACCAACATTCAGTTTCAGGCTCTTACCTTTACTGTGGTTGTATCAGAAAGTCCTTCAGGATCTGTGGCCTTCACCTCCACTGAGACGGTTTTTCCACCCAGATCTGCTACTGACACCACATACAGCAGACCTGAAGCCGGTTCCACGTCAAAGGAGGAGTTTCCTCCTGGAAGACTGTAGACCAGATGACTGTTGTCTCCGACATCAGGGTCTGAGGCCTGAGGGTGGGCAGGAAGAAAGAAAAGTCCTTAATGGTGCTGCAGATTATGTGTTCAGATGAGGCTTTGTTTTTTGAAAATAACAACCTTTAAGCAGGCATTAAACAAACCCAGACTTCTGTATTAAAACCTCTTCTCCTTTGCCATCCTTGTCCAATGTTTGTCCCATATTAGTAACTGGCTCTCCAGTAACTTTTTGGTTTTAAACACCAGTAAGACAGAGACTCTGATTATTGCTCCCAACCACTTTGTGTCAAAAAATCAGCCAGACAATCACCTCTTTCTGCCCACTAGCAAAATCAAAGTAAAAAAAAAAATGTAGGTTTCATATTTGACTTATTATCAGGCTTTGAGTCACTTTGAGTCTTAAGTTAGTAATACTGGTCCATGTATTTTCAGGCAGTTCATTTTTTCGTTTGAAATGAAAACTGAGAAAACGAAAATAGACTCGTTTTTCATTTATCAAACCCAAATCAGAAATTGGATACCGTTTCCCAGTCTTGTTTCTTTAATCTAAGAAACATTCCTACAATGAGACATGTGCTCTCCAGAGTTGACCTAAGAAAATTATCCATGCTTTTGTGTCATCGTGTCTGGACGACTGTAACGTCTTTTTATCTTCCATTTCATGTTTGCAATCGATACACAACACTGTAATTTACCTACTGCCTCTGAGGAAGATAATTAAGTCTTAATGTGATGGATTGAAATTTGGTTATTTCAGAGGCTGACTTGATTTGGCTGAAGCAGTGGTCAAATTCAACCAGCAGGGGGAGTCTAGCGCTTACGCTAGCTATAGTGAAGAGCACTGGAACCTCCTTAGATAATAATAATCGCTGGAGCAGAAGCACTGTGTCCAGCTCTTTTATTAAAATTCTCCCCTTCTTCAGGTATGAGTATATATATCCGCCTGTCGATATATATATATCGACAGGCGGATTGGCGCAGCGTCTGCTGTAAAGCGGGCGCTGTACTGGTCCGTCGTGGTGAAGAGAGAGCTGAGTGAAAAAGCGAAGCTCTCGATTTACCGGTCGATCTACGTTCCCACTCTCATCTATGGTCATGAGCTTTGGGTCATGACCAAAAAACGAGGTCCCGGATACAAGCGGCTGAAATGGGTTTCCTCCGCAGGGTGGCTGGGCTCTCCCTTAGAGATGGGGTGAGGAGCTCGGCCATCCGGGAGGGACTCAGAGTAGAGCCGCTGCTCCTCCACGTCGAGAGGAGCCAGTTGAGGAGGCTCGGGCATCTGGTCAGAATGCCTCCTGGACGCCTCCCTGGTGAGGTGTTTCGGAGGCCCCAGGGAAGACCCAGGACACGCTGGAGGGACTATGTCTCTTGGCTGGCCTGGGAACACCTTGGGGTTCCCCCAGAGGAGCTGGAAGACGTGGCTGGGGAGAGGGAAGTCTGGGCCTCCCTTCTGAAGCTGCTGCTCCCGCGACCCGACCCCGGATAAGCGGAAGAAAATGGATGGATGGATGGATGTATATATTTATATATATACACACCTGTAGATTGTACATTTGTTTCTTAACTTTCAGAAAGATTGTGAGTTTCTTTTGGAAGCTCTAAATGTTAAATTTCGTTGTTAACTCTGTTAGCTCCACTGTTAGCACCGTTGCTAACATAGTGCTGTGTCAACGTTGATATCGTTGTGTATGTTTGTAAGTTAACCAGATAATAATAGCTGGAGCAGAAGCACCATGTCCGGCTCTTTTATTAAAATTCTCCCCTTCTTCAGGGCTTTTACATTAACAGCTGTGATAACTGAGAAGGAGCCGAGTGGAGCCATCTCCAGGTTGAGGGCACACAAGTCTCTGGACTCAGACAGCTGAGCTGTTTCCTTGCCTTATAAAGGCCTGTAATGCTGCCCTCAGACTCAGAGATGCCACCAACCTGAAATGAAGCTGCTGTCTCTACAGTGATCCTCCGGCCAGAAGGAGGCGCTGCGTCTCGTAAGGTAGATGATATTTTGATATATGTTGGCGGAAGCCAAGATGGCGCCTGTGTTTGAGGCTTGCTGTCTGACGCTCCTCCTGTTTTGCTGTTGTCTGCTGTCCCCTTTTAATTTTATTACAAGTGTAAACTCTCTGATTGTGTATGATCGCCAAACATTGCTGGACATTGGAGCCTCGACTGGAAATATGTTATCGAGGAACCGTACTACAGACAAAACCTCGACACTGCTGTTGGGCATTCAGGCTCACTTGTTTCGTTTCTGGACTCTACATTTCTGGTTTATTTCTCTCTCTCTCCATATATCCTAAATAATTCACATGTACATAGTGGTATGCACTTTTGTTTTGTTTTTCTTCTGTACCATTCTTAGTTGGTTTATATCTTATTCATGTAAATAAGAAAAACATGATGCAAATGATCAGAGGATATTTCTATTCTTTAAGTTGTAACTCTGTATTGACTGAACAAATAAAGAATGAATAAAAATAAATATAAACGATCGTTTCCTTCACATTCCTAAAAATGTGACTGCAGATTGTTCACATATTAACCACTTTAATGGTGGTAGGGTTTCAGGTCAAAGTATGCAGCCAGGTGTTTATGGCCTTTACAGTAACCGTTTCTGCAATCTCACATCACTGTGGAGATAAACAAGTTCAGAAGCACATTTCCCAACCAGCCGACAGGAGGAGTTTACCTTCACTTGGATGACTGGGATTTTGTACGAGGCGATGCTGAACACAGAGGCTTCATAATCGTCCAAGGAGAACGCTGGAGGCTCGTTTACATCCTCCACCTGAATTCTGACCTGAGAGACAAAAAAGTCCATTTGGTTTGTATGAAAGCAACAATAAAGAGAGTTTGTGATGACAGCTGTGTGATGTTGTTGTTACCATGGCTACTGCTGAGGTAGGAGGCGTCCATGTGGTCACAGCCTCCACATCCAGGAAGTACCACTCCTGCTCCTCCTTGTCCAGCTCTTTTGTGGAAACGATGGAGCCATCGCTGTCGATGGAGAACAGGTCTTTGTGTGTTCTCAGTTCGTAGGAAACGTTGTACAGGTTTCTTCCTGCGGAGGCCTGGACCTGCCCCACGAAGGCCCCCGAATTCTGGTTCTCTTTCAGGCTGAAGTTGTAGGAGGAGCTCTGGAACGCCAGACTGGCATTCATGATGTTCACCACAACACGAGCTGCAGGATGGAACCACAGATATCATTATTCTGTCTTATAATAGACATGTTGCATGTTGTTGTTTATATGAAAAAATTTCACGGATGACTACAACATTAGAGGATAAAAAGATGATTCTTTTACTTGCCATTTAGAGCAAAAATCTCAAGATTCTGCAACAGTTTTGAAAAATCCTGAGTTCAGTGGTGAAACCAAATTATGCAACACATCATAATCTGTGACCACAGCGTGCGACTGCATATATTTCTCTGTCTTGAACTTTGACATTATTATTATTAGACCTGTACAGTAAGGTTATTATAATAGCCATCATAAGTTGTGACCTGCTACATGAGGGTCACATATTTTAGCAAATGAGAGTCGACTGTAATGAAGAGGTGGCAAAGATATTAAAACCGTTTTGAACCTCTTCCCCTGTGCAGTAAATCACTTTGAATCATTTATTACTGATTTACAAATGGCTACAGCAGGTTTACATATTTAGACAACAAACAGTAAATGACATGATCTGTAAAACAGTGTTTGGCATCAAAAACAAAAAAATACATAATATTTTCTCCATTAATGTGAAGGAAATAAGAAGTCATGAAGATTACAATCTTGGATGTTCTTGATGTCTGCAGCCTAAGAACCTTTGTAATCACAGCATTAATGCATAAATACATAAGAAAAACAGAGCGATACTCTGACCTGTGGCGTTGAGCGGAGGTTTGCCATGATCTGTGGCCTTGGCTGTCAGAACCAGTGTGAAGTCTTCTGTTACATCAGCAAGGTCATAGGTCAGCGTCACTTCTCCTGTTTCACTGTCTAAGGCCAAATATGGCGAATCTCCTTCAGAGAAACTGAAACCAGAAATAAAGATTTCAGTGCAGGAATATTTTTAATGAGTTGGTGTGTTTGATTGAAATACAAAGTTATTCACAACTTTAGTTTTTCCCTATTTTCACTAACACAAAGTATTACATAGCTGTGAGTACCTTTAAATCTCTTTTACCTGTTTAGAGTTGGATTTGAAATGTAATCAATTACGGATTTAATGATGGCTCTTGAATTAATGTAATGTTTTGATTGTTGATTCTATGTTGCATGACTTTGTGTTTGTTATGATGTAAAGCACTTTGAAATGCCTTGCTGATGAAATGTGCTATTCAAATAACATTCAACTGATCTGATTGATTGAGCCATTGAATGGATGGCAAACAACACATGGTTTTCACATTTTTTACATTCAAACCTATGAAAATGCAAAATGCATTTTGTATTTATTAAGGAGACACGTTGGAGAACCACCTTTTGGAGTAGACAAGTCTTTTGTTTCTACCAACTTTAACACATTGAAGTTTTTACCCAATCTTCTTTGCAAAATGTCTCCTGCACCATCAGATTGGAGAGTTTTTGTAACATCTATTTTCAGCCTTGCCAAAGATTCTCAATTTGATTTTACAAAGCATGCCTCCATTTTTTTCTAATTTTTTTCCTTTGCGAAAAACAAAAAAGATCCTGTTATGTCAACTTCATCCTATTTTGTGTTCGTCTGTGACTATAAATCTCTGTAAACTGCAGTTTGTGGTTGTATTGTGAGTTCTGAGCGAACCTGTAGGTGATGAGCGAGTTGTTCCCGGTGTCTTTGTCGGTGGCTCTCAGCGTCAGCACCAGCTGCCTCTTCTCCACGGTGCTGGTTTCATAGCTGCTGGAGCTGAACTCGGGTTTGTTGTTGTCGTCTGTGATGCTCACTCTGATGGTGGTGATATTCTAGAGCACAAGGTTTGACTTAATAGAGTGTTTTGCAAACAATAGTACTGAATAGCTGCTTTAAAAGAGACATATTGTGCAAAATTCACATTTTTCATGTTTTTGAACTTCCATTTAGGTCTCAGCTGCTTCTAGAAACAGCCCAAAAACATCCATCAGTTCTTTGGCAATAGGTTAATGGTTTTTGCTTCTGGAAAATGAAACAACTCCTTGATTGTTAATGTCAAAAGTATCACTGGTGTAAACAAAGTGACCATTGGAGAATCCGTCCTGTGCAGGAAGAAACGTTTGTTAAATAAATAAAAAACAGTTTCTAAGATGCATCTGTCACACAGTGAATGTTTTTGTAAAATGGTTTTTTGACTTTAGGTTGCAAATATAATATGGTAAAAATGTATATATTGTAACATTTGTAGGTTCTATTAAAGAAAATGTATTCATTCTCTTTTGCAGAAACATTTGGTGATTTTCAAAGAAGTTGAAATTGTTTTTGTTAGTAAAAAAAAGTCCTAATAATTATATAATAACATGTTTAGGAATCAGGTGATTTGTTTAGTGAACAAAGAGGAAATTAAGTGCATGATTTCTGTTCCTGGTGTAAAAAACATGCAAAAGTATCCATGAGTTAAAACAGAAACTTTTTATCTGCTCTAGTTTCCAACATGAGTCTGTGGAGCAGCTTAACAACTACAAAGAGCTTCTCTGGTGGGAAGAACGTCCATCTGTTAGCTGTGAGACTTGGATTGTTTGAATACAGTCAAATTATCCAGGGTAGAAAAAACCCTGGCAGAACTGGACACTGGCTTATTTCTTTATCTGGATTTATCTTTGATTATTCCGGAAACATAAAATAAACAATCAAGGAGCATTTTTACCCAATATCAACCAAATAAACTTATTACTTTGGTTTTTTGAACCAAACATTTGGTTAAAACAAAAACGACACAAATATTAATGTAAATTTACTCATCATTTGTAAATTTTGCAAGTATTTGCCGTTTTCACCAGTAATCAATTATTTTCTGCAAATCCAACCAATCACCTTGACATTTTCTCTATTTCCTTCTTTTCTGACCAATCCCTGCAACTCAGCTGAATTTTGACCAATCCTCCATTGAGGATTCGATACCATTGACCACGACATCCTTTTATTTCGATTGAAGCTCTGTGTTGGTCTTAAAGGTACAGTCTTAGATACTGCATGGAGATCGGGGGCAGTTCCCCTGGATTGGCAGACTGGGATGGTGGTGGCCTGTTCAAACAGGGGGACTGGAGGATTTGCTCCAATTACAGAGGAGTCACACTCTTAAGCCTCCCTGGAAGATCTATTCAGTTTTCATCTTCTGATTAGAAATGCAAAATACCAGTTATGATGGTAGTAAAGCCCACCTGGTCCAAATCAATGACGGTGTTAGTGAAGGAGTTTTTCAGAAGGGAGACATTGTAACTCGACTGATCAAACTCTGGAGCGTTGTCGTTCACATCTTCCACCGTGACGGAGACGACGGCATCGGCGGTCTTCAGAGGGTCGTCTGTCTGGGCCGCCTGCAGACACACAATCATATTTCATACAGGCTGAGCTCAATGCTACAGTGAATTCATGTCATGGTTTTATTAACTAGTGATATGTTTTTATTCTATATATACAGTTGAAAGCATAAGTGTACAAACACACTGCAAAAATACAAAATCTTAAGTTTTTTTGTTCTAGTTTCTAGTGCAAATATCTTAGTTTACTTGAAATTCCATAAAACTGTAAGTAACTTTTCAGCAAGATATGAGTTTGATTTAAGTCCATATAATTTCTTAGTATTGATGAAAAAGTACTAGTTCCTCATAGGTAAGGACCATATCATATTCATAATAGTGGTAAAAACTTGCTTTAAAACTTTAGGAAAGATTTATAACAAACTTTGGTTACTGTTGGTAAAGCAACTGCAGGTGAAGCTGCAGTTGCAGCAACGTGACTGTCAGTCATGACTTCACTGGAAATGTCTGTGACCGATGGAAGAAATGAAAGTGAACAAAGTTCCAGATCATTAGGAAGCTTCTACAAGCTTTTACTTTTGCAGGGGTTTTTTATGTGACATATTTTTGTGTTGAGCATTTTTGAAAGAAAGATTTCCTTATTTTAGTTTTGCACATAATATTTGTGCTCTAAAAAATGCATGAGGGAGAAACACTTAACATCTTATAAAACTAATGTTCTGTAAAAGCACAGCAGTTCAGTTTGTGTATATCAGTATTTCCTACACTTGGTAGCTGATTTCAGACTGGTTTTTAGCCAAATTAGTTTATATTTCTATTTATCTATTTTGTATGTTATTTGACCCATGAAACATATTTTGTATTTATTTATATATAATCATAGTGACTGTTTACAAAGGAAAGTAAAAGAAAAAAAATTCTCCCACCCCAAAGAAAAACAAAAGCAGAATAAATGGACTATCAGAAAACTTGACCCAGTTCCACCAGGTCTGTCAGGAGAAATGGACCAGAACTCCAGCCAACTATTGCGAGAAGCTTGAAGTTCATAGAGTTCAAATGCAACAGAAAAGTATGTAAACTTCTGATCTTAAAGACATTAATACATAAACCTGACATATTTTTCATTATTGTGGCATTTAGAAAATAGAAATAATTTTGGTGATTCTAACTGAGCTAAAACAAGAGAAGTTCGCTCTGATTAAACTTTATAAAGTTTATTTGTGTCTTTTTCTTTGGTGTATGTAAACTTCCTCTGTGCTCTCATAATATCGTTAATGATGTTCGAGTTTTCTTCATTTTCTACCAGGGAATAAATGATAATACCTTGATGTTGACAGAGATTTCACTGCTGTCCATTTCCTCCCTGTCAAACGACGTCACCACAGTCAGAACTCCGGTGTCGGCGTCGATGTTGAAGTTTGCTTGGTAATCGGCAGGAGAGACTGAACAGACATACATATTTTAGATTTATATGATTGATTAATGTGCTCCTGTTCTATGGTAAACATGTCTGAACTGACAGTTTTACCACAGCAGGTTTTCTGTACCTGAAGTGATGCTGTATGTTATCGTCATGTTGATCCCAGTGTCTCCATCTTGGGCCTTTATTGGTTCTGGTCGTATTTCACTGAGATCCCCGTCCTGAAACACAGTCAGTCTGTTCTTCACAACAATTCTGTCAGTTTGAAATACATTTCTGCTTTACATCCAAACAATGAGGTAAAACTCACATAACCACTAAATGAGCCTCACCTGGTTCTCTGGAACAACAGCCTGGTAGAGACTGTGGCTGAAAAAGGGATTTAAGTTGTCAAAGTCGTCTACAACGATCTCAACCGAGGTTGTGTCGTTGTTTCCGCCGCTGTCCTGCAACAGGAACAACAAAGAAATGGTATATTCATTATAAGAGTTAAATAAATCAGAATTTATAAATATAGTTTTTTTCTGTGTTTTCTTACCGTGGCAGTGACAATAAAATTGTACTTTGGTACAACGTTGTAGTTCAGAGCTTTCATTAACGTAAACGCCCCGGAGTTTGATAAGGAAAAGTCTGATGTTACTGGAGTCTAGAAGGAGAACAATGGCATCAACAGCCAGTGATATACAGAACATTTGTAGAAAACCAAAATGTTTTTCAGGTCCGTAGAGCTAGAAAATATTAGAGAAAACACTAATCACTGTAAAGCGTGGTGGAGCAAGAAGTTGGTGTCAAATGTTTGTGCAGCAAAATGTTTTGTTTGTGCCTTTATATTTTTTAATATTTTAATAAAACATTTCCAGAGGTCTTTTAACCCTGAAATTAACAAAAATCAAACTTTTGCTTTTGTGCAGCTAAGATTAATGTAGCGCTGTTGATTGACATCAAATTTATTTGATTTTGTAAATTATGAAGGGACTCGTTGACCTTTGACCTCTGAAAGAATTTATTAATATGTAGGTTTGAGCATCAACAATTATGCAAAAATGTTGTTGCACAAACCTGCACAAATGTAGCACCATAACTATTTATGTGGCCCTATGGACTGTGGAGGGCCGGATTTGAAAGGATGTGTTGTAAGGTTTTGTTTTTTCTGTGAATTAATTTAGGTTTCTGTGTTCAGTTGAGTCTCTGTGTTGTCCTGTCTACCCCTTGATTGTCCCCAGCTGCCCCTCATGTCCCCTGATAACCTTCCTTGTGTATTTAATCTTGCCTGTGTCTGTGTTTCCTGGTCGGGTTCTTGTCTATTGTCATTACGTCCAGAGGCGCAACTGCACATTATTCAGATAGATGCGAAAACATAAATCGGTGCCCCCCCTTCCCCCCCGAAGGAAGGAACGTCAGCGTAGAAAACATACGCTCGCTTTGAACATATTAATGAAAGTGTAAAGGTCAAAAGGTCAACCAGGCCCCCCACTTTTATGAAATCAAACAAAATTGATGTCAAACGTTTGTGCAGCAAAAATTTTCGTTTGTGCCACTATCATTTTAAAGATATAAAGAAAGTTGGATTTCATAAAAGTTGGACAAATTGATTTTTTTCTCATCATTGTTAGCATCTATTTTACTTCTCATGTGCTTAACCTGCTGCAGCGTCGCTACTTATATGCATAAAACATACTTTATGATATTGGTATTGTTATTTAACAATATTGATTTCAAAGTTCTTACATAGGAATATGTGAAAAGGTTGAATTCAGGTGTGATGTCTGCATCCACAGCTCTCACTCGCAGAACCTCAGTGTCGACGGCTTGATTCTGAAAAACAAGACAACAGAACAATTGAGAGAGAAAATGAGGTAAATGGCTGCTTCCTCATTTATTTGAGAAAACAATGAAGAGTAAAGGCATAAAGTTTAAGATTTATTTTGATCATACTGAATAATTCATCACCATCAATTTTATTTCTGCCAATCACCTGATTCTTAGATGTATGAAAGGTTTACAGTTCCTTTGACTTACCTCTGAAATAGTTTGAGAATAAAACTTCTTATCAAATACTGGACCGTTGTCGTTGACATCAGTGATTATCAGCCTGCGGAAGTTTTTGGACTGTAAAAATAAAAACGGAAAGTAACTCGTTTTAGTTGTTATTAAGTCTGTTTGTAATGTTTGCTCCATATTTTGGAATTTCACTCACTTTGTCACAAACCAAAGTGTAGTACAGGACTCTATCAGTCTGCAACATAAAAACACAGAGGATGTTAGTTCTGCTGCAGCATGTTAGCATAAATTATGCTGAGAATCTCAGTGAAGATCTGCATTAAATACAAATAAACACAAATATTCAGCAAACAATTTCAGATGCAGTAAAGTGGGGGAGCTTACCGTAGTGAGTATGTCGGCGTCGAGCGGCTTCTTGGTGCGAACAGTCGCTGTGGTTTCCCCTGGAGTGAAGCTCAACTCCAGAAACTGAAGATGCTCCTCATAAATGTCAGGCTCCAGCGTCACATTAGTACCAGCTGGAATACCGGACACCTGCTCCACATCACCTGCAGCAGGAAAAATAAATGACCCGATAAACTCAATTACCTCATGAATTCATTAAATCCAGCTACCAATAAATGATCTGTTTGTGTGATCATAGCATGATAGAGAAAAGACTCAACAGAGGAAGTCAGATTTAATTTATCTATTTCTAATCTTAATTAAATTTGTGTTTTTATCATCTTACCTGAATATCCTTCATCCACAGCACCCAGATTTACAGTGGTAGATGCTGAACCACAGTTTATGGTGGTGCTACCTGCAGAAACAGAAATAACTTTAAGGAAATCTGCAGAATGAGATCACTCAGGTTATTTTCACCGAAGTTCAGAGAGGAAAATATTGCTAATATAGATTTACACAATAGAAAAATCAAAGTATTTCTGTAAATGGCTACTAAATGTTTAAAATGCTCCTACTGGGACCCAACATTGTGGTCATTAGTGCTTTTATTTTGAAGAACAGTATATTTCTTCTTTGTGTTTTTTGTGACATGCTGCACTTCCTGATGAGACATTGTGAGATCCTGAAGCAACCAGAGGGAAATCTTTAAAATAGAACCACTGGAAAGCAGAATGAGGTATAAACACAAACAACTGTGTTTTATGATAAAAAAGGTTATTTGTTTATGTAAGAAGTGAGTTCAGAGCATTTCATGGCCAGGCTCCTGATTATCTTTGTCAGGTTAAATATTCTGCTTCTTCATTCTCAGACTCTGAATCTGGTTGTTCCATGAACACGGTTACAAACTGAAGTGGACCGGGCCTTTCAGTCTGTGGCCCCAGGGCGGTGGAACGGTTTGCTGTTGCAGCTCCGTTCTGCCGACTCTGTGGAGGATTTTAAAAAACAACTAAAACATTTTATTTTCCCAGGCCTTTATCTCTTGATTTAATGTTTCTTATGTAGGTTTAGGTTTTGTATGGTTTTAAAGCTGATTTCTAAAATCATCCAGTTTCTAATGAAGCAAAGTTCCAGCTGTGCAAACACTGACCTCTGATTCTTACTTCCATGTCACATGAAGCTCTGGGCCACAAATATCCTCTATTAAAATATAAGTTAATAATTTAAAATGTCACTAGCCCATTTTTACTTATGAGCTTCAACAAAAAATAATTTAATTTGTTCAATATTACATGTCAACTTATTTCTATAAATGTACTGAAAATCCTCCTAAATATATCTGTTGGACACCTGATGCTCTACCAGCTGAATCTGACTGGACTTTTATTCCTTCTTCAGAAGTAAGATGTTCATCCTCAGAAAATCCCAAGTATTTTTATTTTTAGTAATGGACAGAATAATAGGCTCTAAGCAAAAGTAAATGTCAGTGTGTGACTCAACTTGTAAAAATAAATCATTTCAGTTTTATCACAATTGGTCTTTAACCTCATGTTGTTACACCAAAAATAAACAG
The DNA here is from genome assembly GCF_051168715.1 of Poecilia mexicana. Lineage (NCBI taxonomy): Eukaryota > Metazoa > Chordata > Actinopteri > Cyprinodontiformes > Poeciliidae > Poecilia > Poecilia mexicana. Next base: position 17,617,028 of record NW_028263370.1, on the reverse strand, counting down.
TACTTTACAGTTTGTGAAGATCAAATTCATTCTCAGTAATAAACTGATGTTATCTGCATTACAGTAACATACAGACTTTCATATCACCTGCTCTCACTCTTACCTGCTGCTACCAGATCATTTATATAAGAAGCAAAGACAGTAAGACGTCACGTTGTTTAGCATCACATGGTTTTGGGAACCAGCCTGTTCTAGTCGTTCATCTGAACACAAGATTCTGGATTTTGATAAACAGCTTTTAGATCATTATAAAATTTCCCGTCAATTCGTGTTGAAAACACAACAGTTCCCAATTAACAAAAGCTTTTTGAAAATCTATAAGGCAAAAGTAGATTTTCCTTCTAGTTTCCTGGTTTTATCTGTTGTAGTTAAATAATAAATATGATCTATACATATTTAGATCATATTTCTAAACCCATTCTGTTTCCCTGCCAATAAATTAAGTAAATGTAAATAATTAACCGACCTGTCATTGAGAACACTGAAATAAAGTTTATAGACACAGATTAGGAGGATTATGGATGAATGAAAAAAAAGATGAACGTTGTGAGGGTGAGGCGTTGTGAGGGTGAGGCGCTGTGAGGGTGAGGCATTGTGAGGGTGGGGTGTTGTGAGGGTGGGGCGTTGTGAGGGTGAGGCATTGTGAGGGTGAGGCGCTGTGAGGGTGAGGCATTGTGAGGGTGAGGCATTGTGAGGGTGAGGCGCTGTGAGGGTGAGGCATTGTGAGGGTGAGGCATTGTGAGGGTGGGGCGTTGTGAGGGTGAGGCGCTGTGAGGGTGAGGCATTGTGAGGGTGGGGCGTTGTGAGGGTGAGGCGCTGTGAGGGTGAGGCGTTGTGAGGGTGGGGTGTTGTGAGGGTGGGGTGTTGTGAGGGTGAGGCATTGTGAGGGTGGGGTGTTGTGAGGGTGAGGCGCTGTGAGGGTGAGGCGTTGTGAGGGTGAGGCGCTGTGAGGGTGGGGTGTTGTGAGGGTGAGGCATTGTGAGGGTGGGGCGTTGTGAGGGTGAGGCATTGTGAGGGTGAGGCGCTGTGAGGGTGAGGCATTGTGAGGGTGAGGCGCTGTGAGGGTGAGGCGTTGTGAGGGTGAGGCATTGTGAGGGTGAGGCATTGTGAGGGTGGGGCATTGTGAGGGTGAGGCGTTGTGAGGGTGAGGCGCTGTGAGGGTGAGGCATTGTGAGGGTGAGGCATTGTGAGGGTGAGGCATTGTGAGGGTGAGGCGTTGTGAGGGTGAGGCATTGTGAGGGTGGGGTGTTGTGAGGGTGGGGCGTTGTGAGGGTGAGGCGCTGTGAGGGTGAGGCATTGTGAGGGTGAGGCGTTGTGAGGGTGAGGCATTGTGAGGGTGGGGTGTTGTGAGGGTGAGGCGCTGTGAGGGTGAGGCGTTGTGAGGGTGAGGCGCTGTGAGGGTGAGGCGCTGTGAGGGTGAGGCGTTGTGAGGGTGAGGCGCTGTGAGGGTGAGGCGTTGTGAGGGTGAGGCGCTGTGAGGGTGAGGCGTTGTGAGGGTGAGGCGTTGTGAGGGTGAGGCGCTGTGAGGGTGAGGCGTTGTGAGGGTGAGGCGTTGTGAGGGTGAGGCATTGTGAGGGTGGGGTGTTGTGAGGGTGAGGCGTTGTGAGGGTGAGGTGTTGTGAGGGTGAGGCATTGTGAGGGTGGGGAGTTGTGAGGGTGAGGCATTGTGAGGGTGGGGTGTTGTGAGGGTGAGGCGCTGTGAGGGTGAGGCATTGTGAGGGTGGGGTGTTGTGAGGGTGAGGCGCTGTGAGGGTGAGGCGCTGTGAGGGTGGGGTGTTGTGAGGGTGAGGCATTGTGAGGGTGGGGCGTTGTGAGGGTGAGGCATTGTGAGGGTGGGGTGTTGTGAGGGTGAGGCGCTGTGAGGGTGAGGCGTTGTGAGGGTGGGGTGTTGTGAGGGTGAGGCATTGTGAGGGTGGGGTGTTGTGAGGGTGAGGCGCTGTGAGGGTGAGGTGTTGTGAGGGTGAGGCGCTGTGAGGGTGAGGCGTTGTGAGGGTGAGGCGTTGTGAGGGTGAGGCATTGTGAGGGTGAGGCGCTGCGAGGGTGAGGCGTTGTGAGGGTGGGGTGTTGTGAGGGTGAGGCGTTGTGAGGGTGGGGTGTTGTGAGGGTGAGGCGCTGTGAGGGTGAGGCGTTGTGAGGGTGGGGCGTTGTGAGGGTGAGGCACTGTGAGGGTGGGGCGTTGTGAGGGTGGGGTGTTGTGAGGGTGGGGCGTTGTGAGGGGCGTTGTGAGGGTGGGGCGTTGTGAGGGGCGTTGTGAGGGGCGTTGTGAGGGTGGGGCGTTGTGAGGGTGAGGCGCTGTGAGGGTGGGGCGTTGTGAGGGACGTTGTGAGGGTGGGGCGTTGTGAGGGTGAGGCGCTGTGAGGGTGAGGCGTTGTGAGGGGCGTTGTGAGGGTGAGGCATTGTGAGGGTGGGGTGTTGTGAGGGTGGGGTGTTGTGAGGGGCGTTGTGAGGGTGAGGCATTGTGAGGGTGAGGCGCTGTGAGGGTGAGGCGTTGTGAGGGTGGGGTGTTGTGAGGGTGGGGCGTTGTGAGGGTGAGGCGCTGTGAGGGTGGGGCGTTGTGAGGGTGGGGTGTTGTGAGGGTGGGGCGTTGTGAGGGGCGTTGTGAGGGTGGGGCGTTGTGAGGGGCGTTGTGAGGGGCGTTGTGAGGGTGGGGCGTTGTGAGGGTGTGGCGTTGTGAGGGTGAGGCGCTGTGAGGGACGTTGTGAGGGTGAGGCGCTGTGAGGGTGGGGCGTTGTGAGGGTGGGGCGTTGTGAGGGTGGGGCGTTGTGAGGGTGGGGCGGTTGTGAGGGGCGTTGTGAGGGTGAGGCGCTGTGAGGGTGGGGCGTTGTGAGGGTGGGGCGTTGTGAGGGTGGGGCGTTGTGAGGATGGGGCGTTGTGAGGGTGGGGCGTTGTGAGGGTGGGGCGTTGTGAGGGTGGGGCGTGGAGGAAAGTTATAGCAGGGAGTCTGTAAGAGTGACACACGCCCCCTCTCCCCCCCACATCTATTGTAATCCACAGTTTGGGAACCACTGCTATAATCCATAGAAACTCAGCTTTGTCATTCTGATTGAACCCTGTTCAAAACAAGTAAAACAAGATTATGCAACATTTGAAACAGACCAAGTTATTTTAACACTTCATCAGACAAATTATCAGCCTGTGGCTTTCATAAGTTTTAATTTATTAATAGCCACTTTAAACCCACTTTCTGTAATATTAGAGTTTAAATACATATTTGAGAAACTCATTAGGATAAAATGTTCAGTCTGATTCTTAAGGACTTTTGTCCTTTCTAAATGAGAATGATCCCACTCAGGGGAACCAGAACTACCAGAAAACAAAGACCTAAAATCTGATTCCCACTTTTTAAAATATCTTCAATCTGAAGACATAGAGTTTAGGTTGTTCTTTATTACAAATGTCACCTTTTTTACTGGGTCTGAAAGCATCATAAACATTATTTGACAATAAATGAGACTAATACTTTCCTATTTTAGATTAGTTAAGGTTACCAAACCTTTTTTCTTTTTAAGTCCCAGAATAATGAGAGTGAATTAACTAAATGTTTTACTTATGGTTCTTCAAATCTTTATAAGTTCAGAAAACTGGTTTAGTGAATCAACATAAAACATAAAACCAAGACAATACCATCCCAGCCTAAGTCTCTAACCACTTAACGTTGTTCTGTTTTTATCAAATGTTTCTTTCAAAAGCAGAACCTGAATTTATTAAATGTTTAACAATGTTTTAGGAGCAGGAGAAATTACTCAGCTACCCTCAAGCTGTAATTTGAGGGTCTGTTCTTAGTTATGAAGGACCTGAAGGAGAAAAAGTTTTGGTTTTTACAACAAGAAGGGATTTACACCAGATGAAAATTAAATATTAAACTTTTCAGTTAAAATTTAGAAGATGCAGAGTTAGTGATAAGAGGATTTTGAACGATGGACCCAACAGATAAGAAACGATTTTATGGCAGTAAAATTCCTCCATACAGTTTTTCCTCTTCAGATCTGAAGCGTACAAACGAAAGACTCGTCCTCTTATTGTAGACAGAAAAACCATCAAACACTTTGCTCTGAGTGGTTAATTTGACCAAAGAGTCACTTCAGATGCTTAAGAAACATTAAACAGGAAAGGCCCACATTTTATGTTACAACAAAACTACTTTATCAGGCTCTGGTTTCCTGTCTATACATTATGTTTACCTGGTTATGAGCAAATTCAATCCTGTACTCACCTATTGGACTTTCAGCAACTTCATGGATCCAAAGAGAAACAATAAGCATGATGCATGTCCGACGCAAACCAACGCCGTCCATGTTGGCGCGGTTATGTTTCCCAGCCTCGGGCGACTGACACTGAACTGATCAACTGAACCACAGGAGTTATGGATGACTTACAGTTTCCTTCACTTTCCTTCCCACCAATCATCTTTTATGATTGGCCCTGCCCTCACCTCATTAAACTTTGAGGTGAGGGCAGAAGGTTTTACACCCTTTCTTTCAATTTCACTTGGAAAAATAAACTATTCTATCAGAAAAGCAGACCTGGTTAAAATGAATGAATGAATAGTAGTTAAAATAGCTTCAGTTATTTCTAAGATGTAAGATATTTGGTTTTCTTTACCCAAGTTTGTGTTTTGTAAACTAAGTTGCATAGATTTCCTCTTGAACTGTGACTGAGGTTCAGTTCAGATATTTAGATAAATTATACTCCATATTTCTAGATGCCATTTTATTTCTGGTGAATTAGAACCACTGTGGAAACAAAAATCAGGGAAGCAGAGAGGAAATGAGAGCCTAATAAAAATAATAAAATAAAGTGCTTTTTAGTTATGCTTTATTAATTTAGTTATTTATTCTTTATTCTGACTGACTTTATTTGCTTTCTTTCTCTCCCTCTCTTTTCCACTTCTACTCAAAATATCTGTGACGCATTTTAGAGAGTAAAAGTAAAATAATAATGCAATTACAAAATAACTTATTTTAATGTGCTAGGGTTAAAAGAAGAAAAAAAATCCAGATATGTTAAATAATTTTATTGGTTTTGTTGTGACACCAATTGATTGTGTTCATTGAATTTTCTTTGTTTTTAATGTATCCATTTAATGTGTAGCTCTTTGTTTCTTTGTTTGGTTATTTTATTTCTGTTGCTGTTAGTCGTTCTCTTTTCCGGTTATTTATTCGATAAATCCTTTCTTGCTTTTTGTTAGTCTGTAATGTTTGTTGTATTTACACAAACATTAATAAAAGAGAACTTGAATAAAAAATTACATTTGACTGAGGTTTCTAAGTTACATGTGAAAATCTCCCTTCCTGTTCTACTGGAAAATGATTTATAAGCATAACTTTAATCCACATAATGTTCTGCTATGGAACAACAGGGTGATTCTAAGGAGACGAAAATCAAAATTCATGGAAAAAGAAATTTATCAAATTTGATTGGATAAATGATAAAGGCGATTTATTAAAGAGGAATTTAGTAATAAATATAAAATAGTTGAATATTTGTGCTCTCGCCCTGAACGTTAGCTGGAGATGGGCACCAGCAACCCTCCCAACCCCACCAGGGGACAAGGGTGTTAGAAAATGGATGGATGGATATTTGTGGTTGATATCATTCCAATAGCTATGATTAATTTAATCAGGAATAACTCAGATCATACCCCAACCCCGAAACGGCATAAAATAATAATCATTGAGATAAACTGTGTAGACAAAAAGTGCAGTAACACTGAGAAAACTCTTAATGAAATCTATCTTGGGTTCCCTTTAACAACCTTAAAAAACTATAAATTTGATCAATCAGATCTAATTCTTTTACCTTATCAATCTGACCTAAACTTAAAGAAGCACACTATAAAATTGTAAATAACCATAAACCTATGTTATAAACAGAAACTTTCCATAAGTATTAAAGAAAAAATACATCCAAACTATTTGGACTGTTTCTGAGTTATTATCTTGGGGTAATAAATCATCTGACAGTTTTGACTGTGTCTCTTGTGTTTAGTGGTCTGAATGGTTTAAAGGGCCGTTTCCATCTCAACCTTACACAAACAGACATAAAGATGCAGTTAATAAATCAATTTTCAATCAGTTTTTAGCACCAAAGAGTTTAGAATAACACATTTTCACTGAGGCTCTTTCAATGTGTATATATTTGAAATTTTAAATTGACTGAATACAAAGTTACGGAGCCACTAGGGGGCTCCATAGACAACAGTATAGTTCAAATAATTCAACTAATCAACAATAATGGGAATTTACTGAATTATTCTGAGTTTCTCCAGACTTTTGGTATTCCTGCTACCCATAAAGAGTTTGTTACAATTATAGATGTTGTTCCATCTGGCATCCTAACTTTATGAATTAAGAAGCCCTGGGAAATCAGTGCATGTTCCTCACTTTGCTTCTGTGTTGAATCCAAAAATAATAAACACAACATTAGGTATTTATTTCAAGCAGATAATCACCACCACCCCATCTGCTGCTCATTACTGGTCTGGTATAGTTAAAGATCTGAACAATTCAATAGTTCCGTATATTGAACACAAAGTGTTAATGTTTCACAAGTTTCCGATCAGCACCTCGGAACCGCCCTCCCGCTGAAGACGAGCTCCTGGCTCCCTCTGGTGGACGATAGGAAAAGGTGCAGGAAACCAAAACCCCGGATTCCCAACAAGAAGACATGAATACCCTGGTGAAAAATAAATATACTAAGTGTATTAACATTAGCATTCTTGAAGTCAGACTAATCATCAGCATACTTCAAGTTAGTTAAAGATTAGTTAACTTGAAGTGTGTTGTTTTGCAACTACTAGTTTTGTACTTAATGTATTTTAATAGTAATTAAATCGTAGAAAACCACAACTGAAAGTGTACTAAGTGTAATATAACATGCTTTTTCGGAACAATAAGTTATACTTTCAGTATATTGCTTTTTATGTCATATCAACATGCTTGATTAGTAGTGAATGTATTACATTTAAAATATATTTTGAATGTTTTTAAATATATAAGCATTAAATATTTTATATATTTGTAGTGTGATTACAGTATGCTCCAATTACACTTTTAGTTTATTATAATTGCTAATGAAGTTTAGGTGTCTGATTGTTGTATATGTTTGGAGCCACCTAGTGGTGTGATGAGAAACTGCATGCATCGTGTCCTTCATTCGCTCTCATGCTAGGTGCGAGTGAATCAGCTCTTCACTACATATTTTACTTAAGGTCATATTTTTCTAGTTCAACACGTTCACGAAATATTGTAAGCCGGACATCTAACATCTACGATATAATTTGTAGGGTTTTCCAGTGATTAGGCTGGAAAAATATGACTTTATGACGAAGAAAAAGGAACAATTAAAAGATTTAATGACAGCAATGAATAACAGTTCTTTGGCGCTCGGGCCCCGGCAGCTGATCTGAGCTGAGATTTGATGTGAACTCGATGAACATCCCGATAACCGATTAGGGATGCTCTCCCCCAGGGCCCGACACTGGTGGTGGAGGTCTGGAAAGGGTGCCATCCTGCAGAGCCGAAGGATGTGGGTGGAGAAGGGGCGGTGGTCGGTTGAACGCAGCTGGGAAACGGCTGACAGCTTCGGTGTGGATCCTTTTATGCAGAGCTTGATTGATGATTGGACACGCCGGGTGAGGACCAGAGCTGAGGTTGGAGATGAGAATAACGCCGATGGGCGAACGGCGGTGATGGAGTCTTCCAGGTTGAATTTTCGCTATTAGCTATATTTGTCTGTTATTTTACTGTTTTGTGTTGTTGGATGTTATTTTTGAATGATTTATGGAAAAAGAATGTTTTGTTTTGAGGAATTGTTAACCATTTTAAACTATCACATCTTTTAAAAAAATTCTGAGGAATGCTGGTGGAGCTATGAAGCCACTTGCATGCAGTTTCGAGACACACATTGTAAAGATTTAGCGTGTTTGATACTAGTGAAAACAACCGAGCGAGAGAGGTTACACTTAGCATTCTTTTAGTGAACACTTCTTTATCTGCAGCTAGAAGAAAAAAACTCCAACATCAGCATGTGAAAAGCTCGGTCTTTTTTGTTTGATTTAAACTTCACAAAACTGAATATTAAAACTGAATGAAAGATGGTTTAACACATTAGTTTACATGTGTGCACATTTTTGAAACAGGATTACTGTATCCGTTTTTCACTTGAATTTTCATTTGAATTCATTTAAAAAAGATTTGAAATGATGAATCTGAGGCCACCTGATTATTAAAGACAGTAAACATGCAGCTTTTGATTAACATGCATAAAACCAGAACTCATGACTCTGTTGTCAGGGATACTTTTATTTGTTCACATTTTATACAACAACAAAAACAGCTAAAATATCAGTCGGCTTCTGTAGCAGGTAAAATCTGCATCAACATTTTGAAAGGTCAGTGGAGACATTTACACCCAAACTGTGAAATTAGAAAGTAAGAAATAATCACAACTTAGCATTAAAAAATGACTTAAATTGCAGTTTGTTGTTCCCCATTTTAAATGAATTGATTTTTTTCTAATTTCCAAACATCTTTGAAGAAACTGTTCTCAAAACATCTACAAACATGCTTCCAACATTAGTTTTCTATTCTTTAGCATAACTCTCCTTACACTAATTTGATCCTTTATAAAAGTCTTAGAAACTATAAAATGTGATTTACTGAACTTATTTACACCATAGAAAAATGGTGTAAATATAATATATAATATTATATTAGAATAATATTGTACATTATATATAATTATAATATATATTATATTAATATATATTATTCTAATATGTAATATTAGAATAATATATATGCTAAACTATAAGTTTATTATAGTTTAGAAATAAACTAAGTTTACTAGAAAAGTTTAGAATAATCTAAACTTTTATAATAACTACACAATAGTAATAATTCTCTCTCAAGTGAGAGATATAAAAACAAAATAAAAAGTTGGAAAAACAACATAAAAACACTCAACTTCTTAAACAAGGTAACTGAGTATTATCAAACATCAAGCAGGTTCCAACATATCAAGAATCCAACAAGCCCTCTGACCGTCTGACATTAATAAAGTTAATGAAAGGGCCTCAAAAATATACTTTCATTTCCTAACGTATACTATTCTTTCCAGTGGTAATTAGACAATATCTGCCTTAACCACCAGGTGGCACTAGGTCTGTTTTTCCTAAGCTCTTTTTTTTCCTGTTGAAAGGCTTACAAAGTTTTACTGAAATTCTGCTTCCTATTAGCTATTATAAAGCTAATAGGAACAATTTAGGATCCAGTGAAATTTGTTTTGACAGATTTTTTTCAGTATCTCTCACCTTCTAAAATGTATTGATTTCAATCGATCAATCATTTTTATTTGTTCAGAACATTTAAGCAACAAGGCAGTTCAAAGTCCCTTATATAATAAAAATACAAAAATATAACACAGAGTCATAGACCAGTCAGTCTGGGAGCCTTTATAAAAGACTCAGACAAAAAACAGTAACATCTGATCTGATCATGTAACATCAGATTATTGATTAATGTTTAGTATTTTTTAAACTTGTGTATATGTATTAATTAGTTGTACTTTTCAGTAACCATATTGTTGTGTATTGCAGACTTCTGCCCAGGTCCCTCTTGAAAATGAGATCTAGATCTCAACGTGGTTTACCTGGTTAAATAAAGGAAATAAAGTTTCATTAATCAACAGCTGGGTTTTTAGTCTGGATTTAAAGCAGCTCAGTGTTTCGGCCGTTTTTCAGTTTTCTGAAAATTTGTTCCAGATTTGTGGTGCATAGAAGCTGAATGCTGCTTCTCCATGTTTGGTTCTGGTTCTGGGGATGCAGAGCAGAACCAGAACCAGAAGACCTGAGAGGTTTGGAAGGTTGCTATGACAACAGCAGCAGATCTTTAATGTATTGTGGTGCTAAGCCGTTCAGTGATTCATAAACTAGCATCAGTATTTTAAAGTCTTTGATCTACAGGAAGCCAAATTAGGGACTTTAGAACTGGGCGATGTTCTCTAACTTCCTGGTTTTAGTCAGAACTTTCTGGATCAGCTGCAGCTGGAGGATTGATTCTTTTTGTAGAGATAACTGTGATTTGCTTTCATAAAGTTTCTAATAAAACTTTCATCAAGTAGATTTATACAGCCATTAATCTATAAATGGGATCCAATTCATGTTGGGAAATCTTCACTCTGAAATTTAACTGGAGACAAACTCTGATGTCTCTTAATACAAACTCTTAATACAAATATTAAGTATTTGTACTTAATACCTAGATTCCCCCCCCCACTCTGTCTTTAAAGTCACAGAGGTCAAATAAAAATAAAATAGTCTTAGATTATTATTCTGGTGCACAAAGGTAGTACTGTGTCCTTGATCTTCCAGGCTTGGTTTGATGTCCCGTCCTCATCAGGCAGTCGTCTCAGCGAACATGGATTTGTCCACCAATAACTGATTTATTCAAAGCTGTAACACAAACAAATGATTAGCCTCTCGTTTAAATGCTCGAATTGATCAAATATTTCATTTAAACATTTCAAAGATGGCACCTACGTCCTCCTTCAATGAAATGGACCTTCTCCGGTCCGTCTCTGCCAAGTCCTCCTTCAATGAAATGGACCTTCTCCGGTCCGTCTCTGCCAAGTCCTCCTTCAATGAAATGGACCTTCTCCGGTCCGTCTCTGCAAAGTCCTCCTTCAATGAAATGGACCTTCTCCGGTCCGTCTCTGCAAAGTCCTCCTTCAATGAAATGGACCTTCTCCGGTCCGTCTCTGCAAAGTCCTCCTTCAATGAAATGGATCTTCTCCGGTCCGTCTCTGCAAAGTCCTCCTTCAATGAAATGGACCTTCTCCGGTCCGTCTCTGCAAAGTCCTCCTTCAATGAAATGGACCTTCTCCGGTCCGTCTCTGCAAAGTCCTCCTTCAATGAAATGGACCTTCTCCGGTCCGTCTCTGCAAAGTCCTCCTTCAATGAAATGGACCTTCTCCGGTCCGTCTCTGCCAAGTCCTCCTTCAATGAAATGGACCTTCTCCGGTCCGTCTCTGCCAAGTCCTCCTTCAATGAAATGGACCTTCTCCGGTCCGTCTTTCCAAAGTCCTCCTTCAATTCAATGGATGTTTTTTTCTCTTTGCTTCGTTGAATTTTCCTGAAAAGCAACAAAAGAGCTCAGTTGAAAACTAAAGTTTTTTTTATTTTGTTATTTAATAGGAATAATAAATATAATGTAGATCAAGAACATCTAATGCTCTGATCACAGTGTTTATAGTCAAAGCTAATTCGCAACACCCGTCCCTATAACACAATGGCATGTTAGGGTGGATAGAATAAAAGGAGTAAATTTTCTAGAAAAAACAGGGAAAAGTCAAAAATATTCAACATTTCAAACTCAGAAATTTCCATGTTTTTTCTCTACAAAATTTCTGAGATTGATCTCAAAATTTCAGAGTTTTTCTGGCAGAAATGTACTCTTCCTTGTTTTTTCTATCTGTAGTGGCTGAAATATGGCCCTGCACTGTGGGGTCCTTTACCGATTTTTGAAATGAAAAATTAAGATCAATAGTAAATAAAATGATGAAAAAGAGACGATTATTTAAAACTACTGAATGAAAACAATTACATGATCTAATAATGGGTACATTTTTGGTTCATGTTGCACCTTGAAGTGAATATTTTAATATCAGTTATGGTCTTAAAATCAGATTTAAGACGACTTCAAGATGAGTTAAGATGAGTTCAAAAGCTTTCAACTCTGACAATAGAAGACTGTTTTTCCAAAGGTTTAACTGCAAAATGATATTTAGTCATGATTTGATCTTCTAATAGTGACCACTCCTGCTCTCTCAGCAGGTGTATGTAATAACTATGATGCTACATGATTGATGCATTTCTGAAAGTTTATGAAAACTAAAATTAAACTTTTGAAATGTGCTGCAAACTAAGGAAAGCTTAATGTTGGCCTGCAACTATCAGTTAATTAATTTAGTAATTAATTATCATAGCGATTACTCTCATGATTAACCGGAAAAACAAATGAACACCTTCTACAGATTTTTGTTTACCCACTTACTCCTTTTTATACAACATCAGAAACCCATTAAAAAATATATATTTTTACAGTTTTGGTTTTGTTACTGGCATTTATGATGCTGTATTAGGGTAATTTATATATATACATACACACACACACACACACACACACTAATGTCTTGAAAAACTTGAACATTTCAGAGTTTGAAAAGTCTGAAACTCAAAGCTGTCTGAGGCTCACCTTTTAAATACAAAACTAGCCAGTCCCACTACAACCAAAACTCCCACAACGATGCCTGCAATCAGGCCTGAGCTGAAGCCTGGAGGGTCTTTTCCATTCTCCACTTGAAACTCAACATCGTTCCCCAACACCTTGGCCAGCTCCACTCTCACCTCTTCAGACTCGCTCTGCAGTTTCCTGGAAAATCAAACGGACAAGTTAAAACTTTAAAGGGATCTATTATACAAAATTCACATCTTGCATGTTTTATAATCTCAGTTGAGTCTCTATTTCTTCTACAAACAGCCCAAACACTTATAGGTCCATTGTTTGCTTCCTTGAACAAGCTATAGGTCTGTGGGCTACAGAAGACATGCTCATTTCTTCTTGTTTGATACATAAAATCATTCTCAGATATTCAGATTTCCCCTGACCAGTTCTGTTTTGAGCTAATTAAGGAATGCACCGTTTTATGGCTACATCATGATTATGCAAAGGTGAGACACTGCCTCCCCCTGGTCTTCTTTCATGTATGTCAACATGTGTAAATTCAGCAATTTTGACCACAAAAAAAATTTAATTACCAATAAAAACTTCTAGAAAATTCAAGTGGATAAATTGATTTTTTGTCATCGTTCGGTTCATTCTGGCCTTTTTGGAGGAAAATAGCTTTTTTTGGACAACCGTTCCTTCTTGTTTTGGATGCTGTGTGGTTGGACTGATTTTGCTGTTCTGTTATGATGCGTAACCATAGCAACAGGGTAGTTTACAGCAGGGAGCAGCTGATTAACATCAGAAAAGCTGAAATAAGACCACAGCTGAAGCCAGAAATCCTGTAGGAGCTGAAAAGGAGGCGATGAAGAGCAGGAGCAAAGAGGAGAGAGAGAAGGAGGAAGTTTGAGTTGGGTTTGCTGAAGCAGATGACTGCTTCAGCAAACCCAGAGTCATCTGGACAAAGCAGGCAGCACTGTGAGGATCATGTTCTGTGATTTCTCCAGTGCATTTAACACAATTCAGCCTGATCCTCAACAATGGATCTATAACTACCTGACAAACAGACCAAAGTTTGTGAGACTGAAGGACCGAGTGTCTAACCAGGTGGTCAGCAACACAGGAGCACCACAGGGCTCTGTACTCTCACCCTTTTCACTCTCTACACTTCAGACTTCCAGCACAAGACCGACTTCTGTCATCTACAGAAATACTCAGACGACTCTGCAGACATTTGGTGTATCAGAGATGGACAAGAGGCTGAGTACAGAGAGCTGGCCAACCGCTTTGTGTCATGGTGTCGGAACAATCATCTCATCTTGAATGAGAAGAAAACAAAGGAGATGATTGTTGATTTCAGGAGGAACAGGATTATATCAAACCCTATTTCCATCATGGCAGAAGAAGTGGAGATGGTGGAGGAATATAAACACCTCGGTGTTCGTCTTGACAACAGACTGAACTGGAGACACAACAGTGAAGCGTCTATAAGTGGGACAGAGCAGACTGCACTTAATGAAGATTAGATCCTTCAAGGTTTGCTCCAAGATGCTGCAGATCTTCTATAAGTTTGTTTTTGAGAGCGTTTGTGTCCCAGCATCAGAGCCAGGGACCTAAAACGGCTCAACAGCCTGATAAAGAAGGCTGATTCTGTACTGGTTCTGTTCTGGTTCTGTACTGGTTCTGTACTGGTTCTGTTCTGGTTCTGTTCTGGGACGACTGTGGAATCTCTGGAGATGATCATGCCAAGAAGGATTCTTCATAAAGTCCTCTTCAAACCCTGACCCTCTGCTTCACGGTACTGTCTTGGTAAGGCAGAGCATCTTCTGTTACCATCCAGGGGTCGGTGTAAACATTGTGGAGAATAATAAATATCCAGGACTCCACATTGACAGTACACTGGACCGGGTCAACAACACTGACGCCGCGTACAGGAAGGGCCCAAGTTTCCACTTTCTGAGGCGGCTGAGGTCCTTCAACATCTACTGGACTTTGGTCAGGATGTTCTATGAATCTGTGGTTCATGAAACCATCCTGTATGCTGTGGTGCTGCACCAGCAGGCTGAAGGTGGAGGAGACCAACTGATCCTGAAGGCCAGCGACGTCGTTAGAGTGGAGCTGGACTCTGACTGTGGAGTCAGAGAGAAGGATCCTGTCCAAGATGGAGGACAGGTTGGACAATGAGTTTCATCCACTTCATGATGTTCTGGCCTGATACAGGAGCAGCTTCAACCAGGGACTCATTTTACCAAAGAGACCCACAGGAAATCATTTCTGCCTGTAGCATCAGACTTTACAACGTCCAAGTCTGAGTAACTTCAATCTAATTTTCTCTGTAATCATTTATAGATTATTTACAGATTAACAAATTTGCATTTTAATGATCATTTATTTATTTAGTCATATTGAATTACTTACACAAGTCTTATATAAACATTATCTCTTGTGGTTATATTTGCTTTATTAATATTTAGCACCTTAGATGGAGTAGCTTGTCAACTAATTAGCAATTTCCCTTTGGGGATCAATAAAGAATATTTTATTCTATTCTATTTTATTCAGTCAGAGGCTTCTTCAAACTCACTGTAACACAGACTGCTACAGGATCCTGCCAACAGCCATCACTGTCTGAAAAATCTGAATTAATGAGTTACAACATTTAATTTCCCTTTGGGATCAATAAAGTATTTTTTAATTTGAATATTGATTAGCCCATAGACTTATCATATCCTGTTCAAGGAAACATAATAGGTCACCTTTAAAATCTGAGGTTAGAGTGTTGCATTGCATTCTTAGATCACATTCTCTATGTTTCAAAAAATCCCGTGTTTGAGTCAAAAATTAAACTCCTACTTTGCGACTTCCTGAGGTTTAACAGCTTTATCGCCATCAAAAGTGACAAAGCTGACTAGAGTCTTGAACGATTCCCTCAGCATTCGGCTTTCTTCTCCACCAGAGCTCGAAACCTGGATTATGTTCACCGTCCAGCCCAGTGCTTTACCTAAAGCCCTGAGAGAAAACAAATCTGTGATATGACAATAGAAATGAAATACATCAGAAAATAAACAGAACTTAATTCATAAACGTACTCCTCTAAATCTGGAATGTTCTGCTCCACAATGTTTTCTGGTTTATTCAGAGAAATTATTGTCACATCTCTGCTGCTGGCGCTGCCCTGAACCACAACCTGCAACAGGAAAGAAGGATGGAAAGAGATTCAGGACACGCTGCATGAATCACACAATGTATAACAATGCAAATAAACGGAGTACAGACAAGATTTAAAGCAGTAAAAGTAAATTATTCTACCACAAATAACATCTGACTCTGGTTTTTCAGAACTCCATCTTACCAGCTTTCTCTCTGTTTCCTCTTTTGCTCACTGCCTTTTGTTTCGTTTGTAAGAGTAGCTCTACTTCAACAAATTTCACCAAAGTAAAATTAAAAGTATCCATGCAAGAAATTACTCAGGAAAGAGTAAGAAAGTATTTGGTAAAAAGGCTACTCAAGTACTGAGTGACTGATCAAAACATCATCTAATATTTAAAAATTACATAAACAGAGGGACCAAAATATAAAGAAATTTTGGTATTTTAAAGATCAAAATGAAAATTAATATAATTACAAAATAACAAAATCAAGCAAAAGACAACCATTTCTTTCTTTAAAAACTGATTTTAATGCCCACATTCAAGGAAATAAAGACCCTCTTTGGGAAGTACATTTAATGCAAGTGTCAGAAATATTAGGGTTGAAGTGATGCAATTTAACTGGAGTGATATGTTGCCTAGTCAGCCATTTGTATTGTAGCGTTTAACTTCCAACAGAAAAAACAAAAGTATTGGCCTCCCTTGAACTTTTCAACCTTTTGCTGCTTTTCAGTGTTCAAACATACAGATCTAAAATGTTTATTATTTTGTGAAGGATCTACAAGTGGGACACAATCGTGAGGTGGAACGAAATTTATTGGATATTTTTAAACTTTTTTAACAAATAAACTGCAAAGTGGGGCGTCAATATTATTCGGCCCTTTTACTTTCAGTGCAGCAAACTCACTCCAGAAGTTCAGTGAGGATCTCCGAATGATCCAGTGTTGTCCTATTTTGCAGCTCCCAGCAAAAGGTGGCGCTACAAAGTATTAACGCAAGAGGGCCGAATAATATTGCACGCCCCACTTTGCAGTTTTTTATTTAAATTTATTTAAATAAAATAAAATAAAATATTTATTTTACATTTTATTACATCTCACAATTGTGTCCCATTTGTTGTTGATTCTTCACAAAATAATAAACATTTTTAGACCTTTATGTTTGAAGCCTCCAAAGGTTGAAAAGTTCAAGGGGGGCGAATACTTTTGCAAGGCACTGTATAAATTTTTACAATTAAACGAGTCTAATAATAGAATGATCCTATTGTCTAACTTTACATATATTGCAGTGAGACATATGTCTGTATTTGGTAAACATTGGTATGACTGCCTCTTGAATGGTTACAGGTCTTTTTATGTACCCTTACTTTATTCTTTTATTATTATTTCTATTACTGATTGTTCTTTTATGTGATTTGGACTCTGAGTCTGCAGTTAATTAAGTCAGTCAGTGTAAAACGTAGATCAGTAGTCTTCACCAAAACCACCAACATTCAGTTTTGCTAAAGGAAATTACGTATCTGAAAATAAATTAAAACATATTGTGTGACAAAAAATCCTGTCTTACCTTTACTGTGGTTGTAGCAGAAAGTCCATCAGGATCAGTAGCCTTCACCAAACCACCAACATTCAGTTTCAGGCTCTTACCTTTACTGTGGTTGTAGCAGAAAGTCCTTCAGGATCTGTGGCCTTCACCTCCATTGAGACGGTTTTTCCACCCAGATCTGCTACTGACACCACATACAGCAGACCTGAAGCCGGTTCCACGTCAAAGGAGGAGTTTCCTCCTGGAAGACTGTAGACCAGACGACTGTTGTCTCCGACATCAGGGTCTGAGGCCTGAGGGTGGGCAGGAAGAAAGAAAAGTCCTTAATGGTGCTGCAGATTATGTGTTCAGATGAGGCTTTGTTTTTTGAAAATAACAACCTTTAAGCAGGCATTAAACAAACCCAGACTTCTGTATTAAAACCTCTTCTCCTTTGCCATCCTTGTCCAATGTTTGTCCCATATTAGTAACTGGCTCTCCAGTAACTTTTTGGTTTTAAACACCAGTAAGACAGAGACTCTGATTATTGCTCCCAGCCATTTTGTGTCAAAAAATCAGCCAGACAGACAATCACCTCTTTCTGCCCACTAGCAAAATCTAAGTTAAAAAATGTAGGTGTCACATTTGATTTATTATCAGGCTTTGAGGCACTTTGAGTCTTAAGTTAGTAATACTGGTCCATGTATTTTCAGGCAGTTCGTTTTTTCGTTTGAAATGAAAACTGAGAAAACAAAAATAGACTCGTTTTTCATTTATCAAACCCAAATCAGAAATTGGATACTGTTTCCCAGTCTTGTTTCTTTAATCTAAGAAACATTCCTAAAATAACACATGTGCTCTCCAGAGTTGACCTAAGAAAATTATCCATGCTTTTGTGTCATCGTTTCTGGACGACTGTAATGTCTTTTTATCCTTGATTTCATGTTTGCAATCGATACACAACACTGTAATTTACCTACTGCCTCTGAGGAAGATAATTAAGTCTTGACAGCTGTGATAACTGAGAAGGAGCTGAGTGGGACCATCTCCAGGTTGAGGGCACACAAGTCTCTGGACCCAGACAGCTGAGTTGTTTCCTTGCCTTATAAAGGCCTGTAATGCTGCCCTCACAGACTCAGAGATGCCACCAACCTGGAATGAAGCTGCTGTCTCTACTGTTCCCAAGCAGAGAAAGGGCCATTCAGAGTGCCGTGCATACAGAACTATTTCAGAGCTGAATGTCGATTAGAAGCTATTTACAACCATCCTTGCTAAGAGACTAGTGTTGCCTCAGTTATATGTGATAAGGAGCTCAATGTGTTGTGTACAGATGAGGAAGATGTGTTGACAGCGATCCTCTGGCCAGAAGGAGGCGCTGCGTGTCGTAAGGTAGGACGATAGAGTAGGTTTGTATGCAGATGATATTTTGATATACGATGGCGGAAGCCAAGATGGCGCCCGTGTTTGAGGCTTGCCGTCTGACGCTCCTCCTGTTTTGCCGTTGTCTGCTGTCCCCTTTTATTCTTATTACAAGTGTAAACTCTCTGATTGTGTATGATCGGACATTGGAGCCTCGACTGGAAATATGTTATCGAGGAATTGTACTACAGACAAAACCTGGACCCTGCTGTTGGGCATTCTAGCTCACTTGTTTTGTTTCTGGACTCTACATTTCTGGTTTATTTCTCTCTCTCCATATATTCTAAATAATTCACACATACATAGTGGTATGCACTTTTGTTTTGTTTTTCTTCTGTTTTTCCCATACCATTCTTAGTTGGTTTATACCTTATTCATGTAAATAATAAAAACATGATGCAAATGATCAGAGGATATTTCTACTCTTTAAGTTGTAACTCTGTATTGACTGAACAAATAAAGAATTAATAAAAATAAATATAAACGATAAGCTTCCTGAACATTCCTGATGCAGATTGTTCACATATTAACCACTTTATGGTGGGAGGGTTTCAGGTCAAAGTACGCAGCCAGGTGTTTATGGCCTTTACAGTAACTGATCCTGCAATCTTACATCACTGTGGAGATAAACATGTTCATAATTTCCCAACCAGCCGACAGGAGGAGTTTACCTTCACTTGGATGACTGGGATTTTGTACGAGGCGATGCTGAACACAGAGGCTTCATAATCGTCTGAGGAGAACGCTGGAGGCTCTTTTACATCCTCCACCTGGATTCTGACCTGAGAGACAAAAAAGTCAATTTGGTTTGTATGAAAGCAACGATAAAGAGAGTTTGTGATGACAGTTGTGTGATGTTGTTGTTACCATGGCTACTACTGATGTGGGAGGCGTCCGCGTGTCCACAGCCTCCACATCCAGGATGTACCACTCCTGCTCCTCCTTGTCCAGCTCTTTTGTGGAAACGATGGAGCCATTGCTGTCGATGGAGAACAGGTCTTTGTGTGTTCTCAGTTCGTAGGAAACGTTGTACAGGTTGCTTCCTGCGGAGGCCTGGACCTGCCCCACGAAGGCCCCCGAATTCTGGTTCTCTTTCAGGCTGAAGTTGTAGGAGGAGCTCAGGAACGCCACGCTGTCCATCAGACTGATGTTCACCACAACACGAGCTGCAGGATGGAACCACAGATATCATTATTCCCTCTTATAATATAGACATGTTGCAGTTTATGAAAAAATGTCATGGATGACTACAACATTAGAGGATAAAAAGATGATTATTTTACTTGCCATTCAGAGCAAAAATCTCAAGATTATGTCACAGTTTTGAAAAATCCTGAGTTCAGTGGTTAAACCAAATTATGCAACACATCAATCTGTGACCACAGCGTGCGACTGCATATATTTCTCTGTCTTGAACTTTGACATTATTATTAGACCTGTACATTAAAGCCACAAATTATAATAGCCATCATAAGTTGTGACCTGCGTGATCATGGCTATATGAGGGTCACATATTTTAGCAAATGAGAGTTGACTGTTATGAAGAGGTTTTGCAAACATATTAAAAACAGTTTTAACCCTGTTCCCCTTTGCAATAAGTCACTTTGAATCATTTATTACTGATTTGCTAAACGGCTACAACAGGTTTACATAAGACGACAGTCAATGTCATGGTCTGTCAAACAGTGTTTAGCATGAAATGTTAATGCGATGGAAACAAAGTAGCCGTGAAGCTTAAAATCTTGGATGTACCGTATTTTACGGACTATAGAGCGCACCATACTGTACTCTATGACTACATACCGTATTAGGGAACCCTCCAGGGAACATGGGGAATTTTGTTTCTTTTGCGTTCCCTCGCAATAATCTACTGATCAGTTCATGCAGCATAATTGATACTATAAGCCTTTTTTTATGGTGGCCGCCATACTTTCTGCTTTAATACAAGCTTATAAGGTTTTTCCATGGACTGTTGAGTTATTATCACGGGGTAATAAGTCATCTGATTGCGTCTCTATTGTGTTCGTAGTCTGAATGGTTTAAAGTGCTGCTTTCAGTGCCGTTCCGTCTGAGCCTTAACAGACATAAACATGCAGTAAATAAATCGATTTTCAATCAGTTTTTTGAACCAAAGCATTAATAATAAGTTTTCACTGAGGCTCTATAAGAGCCATATGAATGAAATAAGTAATTATTGATATGACAGGTGCAGCGCCTTTGACACCTGATGGTGGGCGTGTCGATGTGGGAGTGACGTCATCAAGTATGAACGGAAAGGTTTCTGGCTGCTGGCTCTGAGGAAGCGGGTGAGTGGGGTGGTCAGTCCTCGCAAACCCTGCCAGCACCTAGGTGGGCCCCATATGGGGGAAAGGAGGGCTGACATATGGGTCCCATATGGGTTTATCCACGGGTTCCACGGTGGCCTTACATGGGTTTACCCATGTGGGGCCACAGCCTACATGGGCCCTACATGAGCAAACCCATGTGGGCCCACAACCATGTAGGGCCCAGGCTGTGGCCCCACATGGGTTTACCCACGTGGTTTTCAGCCCCGCTTGCTGAAAACCACGTGACTGGCAACAAAGGAGGCCTCGCATTGCATGGGTCATGTGACTGCTTCAGTTTGCGTGTAGGTTTTCAAAATAAAAGCGCGATGAGCCTCGCTGTGTCATGGGTTGTTGTCCATTTGGTCACGCATCAGAGGATTATATTTGTCTTCAGTGGCCAAATAAAATGAACATTGACCAACAAAGATATATCAGTCTTGCACAGCAGAAACAGATTTAATCTTGTTGCAGAACTAAAATTCAACATGTAGCCAAATATGAGGGATCAGAGCCAATTAGAAATCCAAGAAAAAGTGAACGCCCCAACAGACACTGCACTCTCAAGACATTAAAACGTAAGGACCCAGCAGCGGGCTGTGTCCTAATAAACCTGCTGGATTTATTAAGGACGCAGTCCTCAGTCTCCAAAGACGAACTATGGTTTTGTTCATGCCGAGTTTACGTCCAGCGGCTCTATTTCCCTCCTGTACTACCAGATGATCGACAGCCCTCAACTTGAAAGCTGCATCAGATGAGTTTGAAAACATTTCTCCATCATGCCTGCTGCTAGTATGTGCTTGTTCTAAATGAAAATGAGCACTTTCTTCTTTGATTTCCAATTTTTACTTCCAGTGATTCACTTCCTGCTAAAGAGCCCCCTGGTGGTTGATGAAAAATCCACAGAAAAGCCACATGGTTCAAAGCGTGGGGGAAAAGTAGCGGCGTATAATCCGAAAAATACAGTATTTACATAAATACTCTTCTCACTGGTCTAATTAATAGTAATATAATAATAAAGTCCACTGGTTCTGACTGCACTGGGTCAGATCCACTGCACCTTACCCAGTGCAGTGGGTAGTGATTGGAGTAACCAACAGTCCAACCAACACATGGACTTTTGGTTAGTCCGAGTTTGTTTGACCATTAATTGGTTTAAAGTGTGCACTCTTTCTAGTTTGTGGAATCTTTTCTTTTAAATAAACCCTTTAAAACGCCACTTTTTTTTCTCTGGACAGATTTTTATGTTGCCACGCCCGATTCTCAAGACAAAATCCATGAATGGTCTCAACAGGTTGAGAGTAACTTGTTTTGAGGGTCATTTGGTGGAAAATGTAATAAGGTAATACATTATGACTTATTGATCTGATGGTCATGCTATGTAATTTTATTCTAAATGCTTATTAACTCTCACCAAATTAACCTCAATACACACACAATGTTTTCTGCAGTTGAACAGGAGAATGTCTCTCCAGTGTTTATATTTGTTGTCTTTGGTATAAAATCATTATATTGTCTCCTGTTATCAGATCACACTCTGAACCCTCCTCGAAGCTTTTTTAATAATGTTTTTTTTTCACTCTCATGGCTCTCATATCATGCCCATGGTATAAAACAAACTGTGATTTTCACCAAAAAGTGCTGGATATTTAATTTCTTTCCACAACAGTCACATGCTCCTGCACTGGACATCAAGTCCCCAGCTTGGTAAAAATAACACTTGTCAAGAGACATAATATTATGAACAAACCAGGAGACAACAATAATTTATCAAATCAAAATAATTAAAGCAAAAATAATTTATTAAATCAAAATAGTAAATAGCCACACTTTGCATAGTTTTCCCCACTTCTGCAGCTGTTGCTGTAAATAGTCTTTAAACATTGTTATAAATGTTATCACAAAGTGTGTTTCCACTTTGCAAACACAGATGTAGAGTAAGATAACTTTTCATAAGCAGATGTTAGGATCTAAAAATACCTCAGTTCTACCCTTTTGGAACCTATTTCATAAAAGCTATGAATACCTAATATTATGGAGCTCCAATATTGACAACATTTGATTTAAGAAACAAAATAGACTGTGTTTAAATGATCCGACAGTTGATGGCATTTTAATGCAATTTCAGGATTAAGTTGTTGCCTTTCCTTAGAAAGATTCAGTTTCTGCAGTCTTATTGCTTTATATCTTTCTCCATAATACTGTTGCAGCCAGTTTTGCCTGTTTACCTATGATGAAAATTGATGATTCTTTGCGGTTTAATGTGTGGTGCATGGACCACACATCTCATGGTCCATGCACCATGAGATGTGTGGATAAAGTTCTTGATGTCTGCAGCTTCAGGACCTTTGCAGTTACAGCACTAATGCATAAATACATAAGAAAAATTAAGCAATATTCTGACCTGTGGCGCTGAGCGGAGGTTTGCCATGATCTGTGGCCTCAGCCATCAGAACCAGTGTGGTGTCTTCTGTTACATCAGCAAGGTCAGAGGTCAGCGTCACTTCTCCTGTTTCACTGTCTAAGGCCAAATATGGTGAAGGTCCTTCAGGGAAACTGCAACCAGAAATAAAGATTTAAGTGAAAGAATATTTTTAATGAGTTGGTGTGTTTGATTGAAATACAAAGTTATTCACAACTTTAGTTTTTCCATATTTTCACTAGCACACATAGATGTTGAATGGATGGCAACTATCACATGATTTTCACATGTTTTAGATAAAAACCTATAAAAATGCAAAATGCATTTTGTACTTAAGGAGACACTTTGGAGAACCACCTTTTGGAGTAGACAAGTCTTTTGTTTCTACCAACTTTAACGCATTGAAGTTTTTACCCAATCTTCTTTGCAAAATGTCTCCAGCACCATCAGATTGGAGAGTTTTTGTAACATAAATATTCAGGCGTGCCAAAGATTCTCAATTTGATTTTACAAATTATACCGCAATTTTTATCTTTTTTTGCGAAAAACAAAAAAGATCCTGTTATATCAACTTCATTCTATTTTGTGATGGTCTGTCACTTTAAATCTCTGTAAACTGCAGTTTGTGGTTGTAATGTGAGTTCAGAGTGAACCTGTAGGTGATGAGCGAGTTGTTCCCGGTGTCTTTGTCGGTGGCTCTCAGCGTCAGCAGCAGCTTCCCCTTCTCTGCGTCTTTCACCAGGATGCTGGTTTCATAGCTGCTGGAGCTGAACTCGGGTTTGTTGTCGTTGACGTCTGTGATGCTCACTCTGATGGTGGTGATGTTCTAGAGCACAAGGTTTGACTAAATAGAGTGTTTTGCAAACAATAGTACTGAATAGCTGCTTTAAAAGGGACATATTGTGCAAAATTCACATTTTTCATGTTTTTGAACTTCCATTTAGGTCTCAGCTGCTTCTAAAAACAACCCAGAAACATCCATCAGTTTTTTAGGCAATCAGTTAATTGTTACGTCACCTTCCACTAGCACTGCACCGTTTCCTAGCAACCCCAGTTGAGCCCAGTCCCATTATCTAGAAACCTAAGTGGTTCTGCAGCACAGTTGGTCACCTGGTTTCACTGATGTGTGGGCTGAACAATGGCTGCTGGAAAAGACAAGTGTTTTGTTGTTGACTTACTATCTGCATTCTTCTTGGTTATGCAGAAGGCCCCACTTCTACTT
Source organism: Poecilia mexicana (assembly GCF_051168715.1). Lineage (NCBI taxonomy): Eukaryota > Metazoa > Chordata > Actinopteri > Cyprinodontiformes > Poeciliidae > Poecilia > Poecilia mexicana. The sequence continues at coordinate 17,592,744 of NW_028263370.1, read as the reverse complement.
TTCTAAGATGTATAGTTGTTTAAGTATGTATCTATTTGCAGCAATTTTCATGTCTGAGTGCAAATGTTGGGGGACGTGGCCAACTGCAGCTTATTTGACAAGACGCCATAAAATCACTCATTCTGATAGGAGCTCAAAATAGGCAAAACTGACCAGATTAAAATCTGGTCAGTTTTAAATCAGATTAAAATCTGTTGATCTTAGAATAATTTTGTGAAAAAAGTTTTGCATAGCCCATAGACGTATCCTAACCTATTCAAGGAAGCATAATAGGTCATCTTTAAATACTGTATCTTGTTTAGCAAATCCAGTTTAATGAATTCTCTAAAACAAAGTCAATCTGTTGTTACTATAAGTTTAATAGGAGACAAATAAGTGATTATCTTCTGCTATGGCCAGATTCTGTCATAATAATGCAACCAAATGTTGCTGGGATCAGGCAAAGATGACGTCGGGAGTTGTTTTTGTGAATAAAAAATGGGTTTTATTTACCTTAACACAAAAAAACTCAGTCTGTCACACCTGGTGCCTAACGCTCCTCAGAACGGAAAACAGAACACTGGCTCGCAAACGGCACGTTCGAGGAACACACGTAAAACAGACACATTCAGTGACATAGAAAATATTAGTACACAGGATCAAGACAAGACAGACACAAAATCAAGTTCTGAAGGAATTAACTTATAATAAACAAAACAAATTCGGTGGGGTACCTGTGAACTATAATGCACATGAACAGTAAAATAAATAAACTAATAAATTCAGTGTCTCACACAAATATTGAAGACATTTAAAGGGAAATAAAAAGGTTAGCTGCAGCTTTGTCTCACCTCTCTCTGTGGGCTGCCTTTGTCTGAAGCCTTCAGAACCAGGTCGTATGTTTCCGTTTTTTCCCGATCCAAGGAACCAACAACCAACAGCATCCCATCCTGCAAAACAAACATGACTTCAAGATCCACAAAGCTAGCAATAAGAACAATATTCTTAATAAAAAATCTCTGGCTATTTGATATTAGTGAATATTTCTCTGTCACTATAAATGCTGGTTTTACTTCACTAAATATGAACCTAACATTTGATGCTCACCTCTCTGAAGCTGAAAATGGGGTGAGGTGGACTGAGTGAGAGGGTGACCTCCCCGTTCAGACCGATATCTGCGTCTGTGGGCTGGATGGTGAAAATTTCTCCGGGGTTTTCGGCTGAATATTCTCCCTCTGGGATCTCCAAGGGGTAAGGGATGTTGGGGAACTGAGGGCTGTTGTCGTTATAGTCCAGGACGGTGATGTTGAGCTGAGCCGTGGCGCTCAGGCCGTCGGTGGGCTGATCCACAGCTACAACCTGAAACAGGAAGGATTTACAGCTTAGAGCACAATAAACAATAAATCAATTAACCACACGATAAATTAAAATCATTTCCATTTGGACAACAAAGAGATGCTCCATTTGATATCGTTGAAAAGCCGCCATTTTGAGAAACGCTGCAAACATTTGACACCCGATACAAAGTAGTCTGCACTACCTGCCACTTTTGGTTTCCCTGTCTAAGCTGAATGACTATTATTTATTTGAAATAGAATTTTAGTTGCATTTTAATTGTTTCATTTTCAGAGCAGAGAACACTGCTCTGCTAATGCGTGTGGTGCCTACTGGGGATGCCCCGGTAGGCACCACATGCATGTTGGACAGATCAATACCCACTTACCTGTAGCAGGTAGCTGTCCTTTGTCTCTCTGTCCAGAGTTGAGTCTTTCTTTAGTGAAACGACTCCTTGATTGTTTATGTCAAAAGTATCACTGGTGTAAACAAAGTAACCATTGGAGAATCCGACCTGCACAGGAAGAAACGTTTGTTAAATAACCAAGATGGATCCGAGTAAAGGTAATAAATACATAACCTCAGTTTCTCAGATGCATCTGTCACACACTGAATGTTTTTGTAAAGTATTTTTTGGCAGTGGTTAAAGGGATGCTCCTTTAATCACTGCATAACCTAAGTGCAACTTAGGTTGCTAAGTGCATAAGATTAAAGATACATATATATATTTACACACACACACACACACACACACACAATTTGTACGTTCTATTAAGGAAAATGTATTCATTCCCTTTTGCAGAAACATTTGGTGATTTTCAAAGTTGAAATTGATTTTCTTGGTAAAAACAAAATCCTAATTACATAATGTTTTTTATTTTGTTCTGAAAGTTACATGAATGTGAGGGTTGTGTAGTTTTTGTGCCTCTAAACATTTTTGCTCAGCTGACCTTTGTTCTAATCTATAAGTTACTACTTCATAACCTCACAACACACTTTGCAATTTATGCAGAAAATGAGGCAGGATTACTCAACATGGTGCCTTAGCTAGCTGTTGACACAAATAAACAGACCTACCAAGGTTCATGTTAATACAGTCGGTATTAATTCTCAGTAAATGAGTGATAAGTCAGTGAGGTTTGTGATTCAAACTGCAAACCTGCTAAAATTTGTAAACCTGTTCCGCAGCTCTGAGGAGGAGCTGTGTCTCAACCACGATGCTAGTTTCATCCAGGCATTTTGTCCATTTTGCCCACCAGACACAGAAACACACCTGCAGTTTTTGTTAAATTTTCATGTTTTCTATTGAATGAAACTAATCTTTTGCTTGATTTTGTTATTTTTTGTTACTTATATGAATTATTATCATTTTGGTCCATAAAATATCAAAATTTCCACTTGAATTTATATTTTGGTTCATTTGGTGATGTAATTTTAAAATATGAAGTAATTGGTAATTTGATCACTCTTTTTACCCTTACTCTTAATAATTTCTTGGAAAACGACTTTTTACTTTTACTCAAGTAAAAATATGTTGAAGTCGTGCTACTGGTGCTTGAGTACAGTTTGTGGGGACTCTCCCGACCTCTGACCTCACCTCATCTATGTCAGTGACCTCCATTGTGAGGATGGATGCACCGCTGGCCAGATTCTCAGAGATCGCCACATCGTAGCGCTCTTTGCTGAACTTTGGAGGGTTGTTGTTGACGTCCTTCACCTTCACCACCACAGATCCATTTCCGACCAGCGAGGGCGATCCGCCATCCGACGCCTGAACGCTCAGGGTGAACTCTTTGACCTCGCTGTAGTTCAGAGGTTGGACGAGACTCAGGATCCCGCTGGAGGCATCCAGCTGAAAAACCGCCGGCTCAGATGATGGACTCTGCTCGGAGATGCTGTAGGTGACTCTCCCATTCGCTCCTTCGTCCGGATCTTCAGCCGACAGCGTCAGGAGGCTCGTTCCCACTGCCTCGGTTTCGGACACTTCCACCTGATACTCCGGCTGTGAGAACCTCGGGGTGTTGTCGTTGATGTCGGTTACTTGGATCGCCAGCGTGGCGGTGGCGGACCTGGCAGGGCGACCCTGATCTTCAGCCACCACCAGCAGCTCGTACGCCGCTGTGGTCTCCCTGTCGAGCGCAGCAGCCAGGCTCACCATCCCGGACACTGGGTCGATGAAGAACCGCCCATCCCCTCCTCTCAGGGAGTATCTGATCTCCTTGTTGAAGCCGCTGTCTTTGTCTGTGGCTGCGACTTCGGTAATGTTGGATCCCACCTCTGTGTCCTCTGGGACAGACTTTGAGACAGAACTGGAGGCGAAAACAGGGCTGTTGTCGTTGATGTCAGTGACCTGAACCTCAACGACCGCCGTGTCAGTGGTGGCGCCGTCGCTGATGGAGATTCCCACTGAGTAGTTGTGTGGGCCGTCGTCGTGGTCAAGCTTCACTGTGGTTGTGACTTCACCGGTGGTGGAGATGGAGAACTTATCAGCCTCTGTTGTAACTTGAAGGGTCACAGGCTCAGAAGATGATGAAGTGAAGTTCACCTGAAACCAAAGAGGAAAAGTGTGATGTTTTTGTATTTTTTGTTCCTTATAAAACTGCAAACTCAACTTGAGGCCTTTGCTTGCTGCATTTGGGTCCATCAACACAACCTACAACATGACATAATTCTAAAACCATGCAGAAAATTGACGTTATCGTTCGAAACTTCTCCTTCTCTTTGCTGATTGGTCCAATAGAAAATCTTCCTGAGACAATCCCAGTCACTGGTAGAAAGGCAAAACTGGTGAAGGCAAGAATATATTTCAAGTGCAGTTGCACAGGAAGGCATTAGACAGGCTAATTTTGACCTAATAACCTCTCTGCTTTGGAGGGCTTCCTAGTTCACAGCAGCCCAGTTTATCGTTCATCTGTTCACTGCAGTAAATGCAAGTAAAAATATGAGCCAGGAGAGTCAGACTGGTGTGTTCAGTGGCAAATTTCACTTTAAAAACACACTGCTATAGACATTTGGATAAAACCAAGGTATTATGTTACCTAATTATTGCAATGATGAATTATACTTCCACCGAAGCACAACCATTTTATTATTTGTAAATTAAATTTGATTAATTTAATTAATCAAATTAAATTAATTTGATTAATTTAATCAAATTAATTAATTTGATTAATTAATCAAATTAATTAATTAAAATAATTTCTTATTTTAAGAAATTAAAATAATTTCTTTTATTTTAAAAGAAATTAAAATAATTTCTTTTAAACTGTTCTGAATCTAAAACCTGGGAAACCTAGATGCTTGGTTTGAGACAATAAAATATATTTAACATTTTTAGAACCGTGTGTATTTTTACATTTCAAGCTTACAAAGTAAAGCATGATGATTGATTGTGATTAATCATAGCACAAAAAACTGTTCTGCAAAATACTCAATTAAATAAGCAGCTCAATAGAAATGCATGAACAGAAGCACATAAAAAATATACTTTCCTTCTACTTCAAAGTTCTGCTCTTGTTTGCATTGGTCAATCCCATAAGAACAAAATCCTTTGTTTAGCGCTTAAGTATTTATTTATCTTACCGTCACAATCAGAGCTCCTGGTTCCTGCTCCTCTTCTACGGTGCCTTGGTAAAGTTTTTGTAGAAACTGAGGCGGTGAGTAACGAGAAGCACGAATGATCACCTGTGCTGAGGTGGAAAGGGATATGGTACCTCCTGAAGGAGAAGTGGACATGAACAAATGTAACAGATTATATCCATGCTTTTTATTAGTGAATAGATTTTAAAGTAAACAAGCGCAGGAGGTAGAAAGTTATCCTTTTATTAGGTACTGGGTCAGTTTAATCCTGACCCAAAACTAAACTGTCATGATTTGCAGTGTTGTAGTACTCGAAGTTGGTCTTGGTCTCGAGACCATTTTTTGATGGTCTCCTCTCGGACTCGACCGCATTTGGTCTCGGTCTTGTCTCGGTCTCGGGCGCTGAGGACTCGGCATTTTATTTCAAGACCAGTCGAGACCGCAACTGTGAAAATATCACTAAGCGTACAGCATACTGTCCAGTTTATTTAACATCTTTGTTTTCAGTGGATGCAAAACGCACCGATTAAAATCCAAGCAATTACGTGTTTCTGTTACTCCCCCTCCCCTCCCCCCACCTTTCACTCGCACGCGGCGCTCTGAGACATGCGCAGTGGTTTCCTCTTAGCGGCAGAAGATGTCTGTCTAATCATCAGTAATATAATAGCGCTGCATAAATCATAAGAAATCCGATGGCCACAGCTAACTAAGCAGCGCTTCGCTTTCAGAGACAGTGAGGACAACGTCTAACTTTTTTTGTCACTTAGAAAAGTAGCTCAAAGAAAGGTAAGCTCCGTTGACGTGATGTTAGCAAAGCTAGCTGTATAGAGACATAAGGATTTGTGATGGAAAAAAAAGTCACTCACTGCACTGAATTATTGTGCAGAGGTGTTGACACTTTTAATTATGTTTTTTAAATCTCTTTCTCACATGCTGTTTTTATTTTAATTACGTAAAGCACTTGAAATGCCTTGCTGCTGAAATGTGCTATACAAATAAAAATTGGTTGATTGACTGACTTGTTGCATATGGACAACGCTGTGTATAAAAGTCTGCAATATAGTGATGTGACATTCAGGAACAGTCCGACTCTTCTGCACGGCTCTTTACTTATTAGATAGGACTGGAGTGTCACTGGGAGCCGTTGTTCTATCAGATTACCATACTGTCAGAATAGTATACATGCGGTGAGTACCATGGCTGCGCATGCGCATTAAGAAGTCCGAGGTCAGAGGAGTTGTCAGTTCACCATATACAACAAGTTATGAAGAAAATAAGTAATTAAATTGTTTTCAATGATAACTATATAGATATAAATGCGTTGTCGTGGTTTCAAAGTGTATTTAAAGCAGGTCTGGCTACAGCTGGAGTCAGCTACAACACGCTCGTGTAAAACTCATTAACCTACTTAACCGCTAAGTCAGGATGCCATACAACTGTTAATGACAAAGTGTATGACGATCTATGTCATGATTCTATGTTGCTGATTAAATGAAATCTTATGGTAATGACGTGTCTGACAGATATAGCTGTGAGTTTGTGCTAAGCGTATGACGATCTGACCTGACAGAACACCCGTTCTTTGTTCTTGTAATGCTCTGCGTACACTGCAGTAGCTACCATTATTTTATTTAATTATGTACATTGATATTTTTTAAATTAACAAATAACTAAAACACAAGAACAAAAGAGCATGCACATTGCTCTTTAATTGTTTTCGTTCAAAGTGGCAGCTGTAATGTGTGCCATGGTGTCAGACTGCCTGGGTTCATGTAGCAGAAGAGAGGGCAAGAACAGTCACGATAAGCGTCTTGTGCTTGGTTACTTCTTGCTTGTTGCTCCTTGGTCAGTGTTCATAGTTGAACGTTATTTACCGTCAGGGCAGTGACTCAATTGCTATGTCTTGGTCTTGGGTTAGGTTGTCTTGACCACAACACTGATGATTTGTGGTAGTAATAGGTTTGAACCCAAAAGCAGAGAGGTGAAGCAGCAACTTTGTTTGATGATTTAATTAATGTTGCGAGCAAGTAGAAAATCCAGGCAGCACAAGTGAGCAATGAAACTAGAACTCAAACACTGGTAGTAAAACAACACAATGCAAGACAGCTAAGACAAGGATCCAACAAGGAGCAGGGAACACAGGTGGGATTAAATACACAAGGGGTAATAAGGGAACGCGAGACACAGCTGGGAGCAATCAAGGGGTAGACGGGACAATACACAGACTCAAATCCTCACAAACTAACAAGCTGCAATAACAATTTTGTAACCTCTAGAATTTATATAAAATGCTAAAGTAGGCGAGCCACATATGCTGACAGGTATAGTTTGAAGGATAAATCCACTTTATGTAACTGTTATACACCATGAATGTTTTGATTCATGCTGAATAATTGCAACTATTATTATGCGGTCTGTGTTATGATGTGTAGGTGTTTGGACTTGAAGGACTTCCACACTGCTCCAAGGTGATTCTGGTCCACCATCCAACGTCTCAGGAGGAGGAAGTAGTAATGTTTACAATGGGGATGGTGTGCTTGTTTGTTAATTTTTGTTAAAGACTTTCCTTGCATATACATCTGCACTTTGGTTCTCCATTGAACACCAAACATGTCACTAAATGTTGGATCTGATTGGCTTAATTCTTACAGGATGCTCCAGAAAATAATAACGACCTACCGTCTCTGGCGGTGACGTTGAGAGGAAACTCCAGCACTCGGTTTTCCTCCAGAGGAATGATTTTAGCCAGACTGATCTCTCCGGTGCTAGGATCGATGGAGAAGTATCCATCATTGTTCCCGAATGTAATGGAATATTGGATCTCCCCGTTCTTTCCATCGTCTGGATCCTCTGCCTCAACCTGTAGAGTCAACAACAAACTCATCAGTGTGTAATTTATCAAATGTTCAGCTAATATTTATGATTATTAAATTAAATGTATGAGCTGTTTCCCTTCCTCACCTTGACAACCAGCATTCCTACTGTCTGATTTTTAAACACCTCTCCTTCATACATGCTGCTGGTGAACGCCGGGCTGTTGTCGTTCTCATCCAGGAGGCTAACGGTGACTTGAGCTGTTGTAATTTGATTGGGAACTTCTGTCTCCTTCGCTTCAATCTTCAAATTTGAAAAAAAAAAAAAAACAAAACAAAAAAAACACATGCATTGTATTTGTGGCACTATGAAAGTGAGTCACGAAACTAGTAGCCCCCCCAATTTTGTTTTTGTGATAAGTCTCAGCCAGAAACTAGCATTACAATTTATTAGATATAACAATGTTTGTATTTCACCATCGGAGGGCGCTGTGTGCGGCAGCGGGTGACGCTCTGGCGGGCGGAAGAAGCTCATCAGTGCTTAGAGGACAGCTTGTTGCAGCAGATGCTCGGAGCAGATTTGTAACCGCTGTATTTTCTTGTTGCACTTTAAACTAAATAAATGTGCTACCAGAGGAGTGACCCGGCCCATCATTCTCTTCAGTGTAACATATTCACCCGGTTCATGAGTTAAAACTAAACGCCACAACTGATTGTTTATACTCTGGAAAAACACAAAATCTTAATATGTATTTTCTGTCTGACAAAGCTAATTTACAAGTAACTTTTCAACAAGAAATAGGATATTGTTTTAAGTCATTAAATAATTATTTAGTACTAATGAGAAAATACTAGTTCCACTGGGAGATTATTTCAGTTTTAATAAGACATTTTTCTGATTTTCCCAAGACACTTTCCCAGTGGAACTTGTACTTTTTCATCAATATTAAGGAATTATAGACTTAAAACAACCTCTTATATCTTGTTGAAAAGTTACTTGAAAGTTAGTTTTATTTAATTTCAAGTGTACTAAGAAACTAGACAAAAATACTTAGTAAGATTATTTGTTTTTGCAGTGTAATTAGGATAAAATTCTCTTCACCTGGAATACGAATGTGTCGGTGACCTCTCGGTCCAGAACCTCAGGGTTTATGACTCGGACCGTCCCGTCAGGGCTGATGGAGAAGGAGGTTGATTCTGGGAGGATTTGCAGGGTTCCCACGAATCCTCCCTGTGGAACGATTGACAAGAACAGAACAGAAGAAAAATGAAATAATAAACTTTTCATGAACGTGATTAAGAGTAAAACCCAGTTGTTGTGTCAGTAAAGTCCACCTGGTCCTTATCGGTGACGACAGCTTTGAACACGACGGTGTTAGCGGGGGAGTTTTCCAGAAGGGAGACATTGTAACTCGACTGATCAAACTCTGGAGCGTTGTCGTTCACATCTTGCACCGTGACGGAGACGACGGCATCGGCGGTCTTCAGAGGGTCGTCTGTCTGGGCCGCCTGCAGACACACAATCATATTTCAAACAGACTGAGCTCAACGCTACAGTGAGTCCATGTCATGGTTTTCTAGTGATATATCTTTATTCTATATATACAGATGAAAGCATAAGTGTACATACACACTGCAAAATCTTATGAAGTATTTTTGGTCTAGTTTCTACTGCAAATATCGTAGTATACTTGAAAACACAAAACTAACTTATAAGCAACTTTTCAACAAGATATGAGCTTGATTTAAGTCCATATAATTTCTTAATATTGATGAAAAAGAACTAGTTGGGTCATATATCATTTACAATAATACCAGTAAGAAAAACTTGCTTTAAAACTTTAGGAAAGATTTATAACAAACTTTAGTTACTGTTGGTAAAGCAACTGCAGGTGAAGCTGCAGTTGCAGCAACGTGACTGTCAGTCATTACTTCACTGGAAATGTCCGTGACGGAAGAAATGAAAATGAACAAAGTTCCAGATCATTAGGAAGCTTCTACAAGCTTTTACTTTTGCAGGGGATTTTTATGTGACATATTTTGGTGTTGACCATTTTTAAAAGAAAGATTTCCTTATCTTAGTTTTGCATACAATGTTTGTGCTCTAAAAAACATGAGGGAGAAACACTTAACATCTTATAAAACTAATGTTCTGTAAAAGCACAGCAGTTCAGTTTGTGTATTTAAGTCTTTATTTACACTTAGTAGCTGATTTCATACTGTTTTTGTTAGTCAAATTAGTTTATATTTCTATTTATCTTTTTTGTATTTTATTTGACACATTAAATGTATTTTTTATATATTTATATATGTATATAGTGACTGTTCATAAAGGAAAGTAAAAAAATATATTCTCCCTCTCCAAAGAAAAATAAAAGAAAACTTGACCCAGTTCCACCAGGTCTGTCAGGAGAAATGGACCAGAACTCCATCAAACTATTGTGAGAAGCTTGAGGTTCATAGAGTTCAAATGCAACATAAACGTATGTAAACTTCTGATCTTAAAGACATTAATATATAATAATGACATATTTTTCATTATTGTGGCATTTAGAAAATAGAAATAATTTTGGCAATTGTAACTGAGCTAAAACAAGAGAAGTTCGCTCTGATTAAACTTCAGAAAGTTTATTTGTGTCTTTTTCTTTGGTGTATGTAAACTTCCTCTGTGCTCTCATAATATCGTTAATGATGATAGAGTTTTCTTCACTTTCTACCAGGGAATAAAAGATAATACCTTGATGTTGACAGAGATTTCACTGCTGTCCATTTCCTCCCTGTCAAACGACGTCACCACAGTCAGAACTCCGGTGTTGGCGTCGATGTTGAAGTTTGCTTGGTAATCGGCAGGAGAGACTGAACAGACATACATATTTTAGATTTATATGATTGATTAATGTGCTCCTGTTCTATGGTAAACATGTCTGAACTGACAGTTTTACCACAGCAGGTTTTCTGTACCTGAAGTGATGCTGTATGTTATCGTCATGTTGATCCCAGTGTCTCCATCTTGGGCCTTTATTGGTTCTGGTCGTATTTCACTGAGATCCCCGTCCTGAAACACAGTCAGTCTGTTCTTCACAACAATTCTGTCAGTTTGAAATACATTTCTGCTTTACATCCAAACAATGAGGTAAAATTCACATAACCACTAAATGAGCCTCACCTGGTTCTCTGGAACAACAGCCTGGTAGAGACTGTGGCTGAAAAAGGGATTTAAGTTGTCAAAGTCTTGTACAACGATCTCAACCGAGGTTGTGTCGTAGTTTCCGCCGCTGTCCTGCAACAGGAACAAAGAAAGGGATGATATATTTATTATAAGAGTTAAATAAATCAGAGTGTATAAATATAGTTTGTTTCTGTGTTTTCTTACCGTGGCAGTGACAATAAAATTGTACTTTGGTACAACGTTGTAGTTCAGAGGTCTGATTAATGTAAACGCCCCAGAGTTTGATAAGGAAAAGTCTGATGTTACTGGAGTCTAGAAGGAGAACAATGGCATCAACATCCAGTGATATACAGAACATTTGTAGAAAACCAAAAATGCTTAACTTTTAATACACATAAAATTAGAATGGAAAATACAATGATTTGGTAGTAAAAGGCATGTTTTTCAGGTCCACAGAGCTAGAAAGTATTAGAGAAAATACTCATTTGGTGTCAAATATTTTTGCAGCAAACATTTTTTGTGTGCCTTTATCTTTAAGATTTTAATTACAATTTTCCAGAGGTCATAAGAGGTCAACCTGCATACCCGACATTAACAAAAATCAAACTTTTCCTTTTGTGCAGCTAAAATTTGGTGTTGATTGACACCAAATTTGTTTGATTTTGTAAATTATGTAGGGATTAGTGGAACTTTGACCTCTGGAAGGATTTATTAATATGTAGGTTTGAGCAGCAACATTTATGCAAAAATGTTGTTGCACAAACAACAACTTGAGTTGAGTTAAAACAACATTTTAACTCAAGTTTTAACTTTTCATCTCCTCAACTGGTTTGGTCACATGAGCTGCAGATTAACAGACAATCTTTTAAGAATACTTTGAATGGCAGGTATAACAGCAGGTAAATGGTGAAACCAAAAACAACTCTGTCTCAACTGTTTGCTGAAAGAACATGAATGACAGCAAGAAATATTTTCCATCCATCCTCATTATTCATCAGTTTGAACCTCTGAGCTCATGAAGGCATTACTGTGTTCCTCTGGTACCTAAGAACATCTATTAGAAGTTATTTATTGACAGTGCAATATTTATTCTTAACCAAACTAAATGATAACATTTACCTATAGCATGCTATGTATTTTGCTCTATTCACAAATTGTTGATAATGTGATTCTATGAATATGATTTATTGTTTTACAGTCGAAGGAAAATTTCCACGTTGATGGACTACAACCCCTGGCAAAAAGTATGGAATCACCAGTGTTGGATGAGCAGTCATTCAGACATTTCATGCTGTTAAACAAACTCGGATCAAAAACATGATACAATATTAAGGTCATTCCAAAGTGCAACTTGTTGGCTTTCAGGAACACTCAAAGAAATGAAGAGAAAACATTGTGGAAGTCAGTGAATGATACTTTTATTGACCAAACACAGGGAAATAAATATGGAATCACTCAATTCTGAGGAAAAAAGTATGGAATCACTCAAATTGGAGGTAGAAAAAAGGACACACCCAGTCTATTTCCTTTCCCTAAATGGACACCTGCCCCAGATTAGATGTGCCCGTTAGTGTGCAGTTCAAAACACCTGCAGTCATGACACCTTGGAGGGCTGCTGGACGAAGTGGAGTGGCGAGAACCATGACTCCAACAAGAGAAATGTCCCTTGAAACAAAAGAGAGGATTGTGAAACTTCTTGAAGAAGGTAACCCTTCACGCATGGTTGCTAAAGATGTGGGCTGTTCACAGTCAGCTGTATCCAAGATATGGTCCAAACACAAACAGCATGGAATGGTTGTTAAAGCCAAGCGTACTGGTAGACCAAGAAAGACATTAAAGCGTCAAGACAAACAACTAAAGGTCATTTGTCTTGAAAACCAAAAAAGTACAACTAAACAGATGAAGCATAAATGGGAGGAAGCTGGAGTCAATGTATGTGACCGAACCGTAAGAAATCGCCTAAAGGAGGTGGGATTTCAATACAGGAAAGCTAAATGAAAACCAGCATTGACACCTAACCATAAAAGAACAAGATTCCGATGGGCTAAGGAGAGGCAATCATGGACTGTGGATGACTGGATGAAAGTTGTCTTCAGTGATGAGTCAAGAATCTGCATTGGACAAGGTGATGATGCTGGAACTTTTGTTTGGTGCCGTTCCAGTGAGATTTATGAAGAGGCCTGCCTGAAGAAAACAACCAAATTTCCACAGTCCTTGATGATATGGGGCTGCATGTCAGGCAAAGGCACTGGGGAGATGACTGTGGTTAATTCTTCTATCAATGCACAAGTTTACATTGACATTTTGGACAGTTTTCTCATCCCTTCAATTGAACAGATGTTTGGAGATGATGAAATAATTTTCCAAGATGACAATGCATCGTGCCATAGGGCAAAAACAGTGAAGGCATTCCTTGAAGAAAGACACATTCAGTCGATGTCATGGCCTGCAAATAGTCCAGATCTCAACCCAATAGAAAACCTGTGGTGGAGATTGAAAAAAATGTTCCACAAGAAGGCTCCAACCTGCAAAGCTGATCTGGCAACTGCTATCAAAGAGAGTAGGCACCAAATACTGTTTGTCCCTCATCAAGTCCATGCCTCAGAGACTAAAAGCTGTTATAAAAGCCAAAGATGGTGCAACTAAATACTAGTGATGTATTTTGAATGGTCTTTTGTTTATGTGTTTTTCATGATTCCATACTTTTTTCCTCAGAATTGAGTGATTCCATATTTATTTCCCTGTGTTTGGTCAATAAAAGTATCATTCACTGACTTCCACAATGTTTTCTCTGCTTACATGCATAAAACATACTTTATGCTATTGGTATCATTTAACAATATTGATTTCAAAGTTCTTACATAGGTATATGTGAGGAGGTTGAATTCAGGTGTGCTGTCTGCATCCACAGCTCTCACTCGCAGAACCTCAGTGTTGACAACATGACTCTGAAAAACCAGACAACAGAACGATTGAGAGAGAAAATGAGATAAACGGCTGCTTCCTCATTTCTTTGAGAAAACACTGAAGAGTGAAGGAAGAAAGTTTAAGATTTATTTTGATCACACTGAATAATTCATCACCATCAATTTTATTTCTTCCAATCACCTGATTCCTAGATGTATGAAAGGTTTACAGTTCCTTTGACTTACCTCTGAAATAGTTTGAGAATAAAACTTCTTATCAAATACTGGACTGTTGTCGTTGACATCGGTGATTACCAGCCTGCGGAAGTTTCTGGACTGTAAAAATAAAAACGGAAAGTGACTCGTTTTAGTTGTTCAATTAGTTTGCGATGTTTGCTCCATAATTTTGCAATTTCACTCACATTATTGTCACAAACCAAAGTGTAGTACAGGACTCTATCAGTCTGCAACACAAAAACACAGAGGATGTTAGTTCTGCTGCAGCATAAATGAAGTTGAGCAACTCTGTGAAGAATAAAAAGTGCATTAAATATTCAGCAAATAAATTCAGGTACAGTAAAGTGGGGGAGCTTACCACAGTGAGGATGTCGGCGTCGAGTGGCTTCTTGGTGCGAACAGTCGCTGTGGTTTCCCCTGGTGTGAAGCTCAACTCCAGAAACTGAAGATGCTCATGATAAACATCAAGCTCCAGCGTCACACTAGTACCAACTGGAATACCGGACACCTGCTCCACATCACCTGCAGCAGCAAAAAATGATCCGATGAACTAAATTACCTCATTAAATTATGAACTCATTAAACCAATAAATGATCTGTTTCTGTAACATGACAGAGGAAGTCAGATTTAATTTACCTATTTCTAATCTTAATTAAATTTGTGTTTTTATCATCTTACCTGAATATCCTTCATCCACAGGACCCAGATACACAGTGGTAGACGCTGAACCACAGTTTATGGTGGTGCTACCTGCAGAAACAAAAATAACTTTAAAGAAATCTGCAGAATGAGATCATTCAGGTTTTTCCCCCAAAGTTCAGAAAATATTGCTAATATAGATTTATACAATAGAAAAATCAAAGTATTTCTGTAAATGACAACTAAATGGTGAAATGCTCCTACTGGGACCCAACATTGTGGTCATTAGTGCTTTTATTTTGAAGAACGGTACATTTCTTCTTTGTGTTTTTTGTGATATGCTGCACTTCCTGTTCTTACCAAGCCTGATGAGACATTATGAGATCCTGAAGGAACCAGAGGGAAATCTTTAAAATAGAACCACTGGAAAGCAGAATGAGGTATAAACATGGACAACTGTGTTTTATGATAAAAAAGGTTATTTATTTATGTAAGAAGTGAGTTCAGAGCATTTCATGGCCAGGCTCCTGATTATCTTTGTCAGGTTAAATATTCTGCTTCTTCGTTCTCAGACTCTGAATCTGGTTGTTCCATGAACACGGTTACAAACTGAAGTGGACCGGGCCTTTCAGTCTGTGGCCCCAGGGCGGTGGAACGGTTTGCTGTTGCAGCTCCGTTCTGCCGACTCTGTGGAGGATTTTAAAAAACAACTAAAACATTTTATTTTCCCAGGCCTTTATCTCTTGATTTAATGTTTCTTACGTTGGTTTTAGGATTTGTATGGTTTTAAAGCTGATTTCTAAAATCGTCCAGTTTCTAATGGAGCAAAGTTCCAGCTGTGCAAACACTGACCTCTGATTCCATGTCACCTAAAGCTCTGGGTCACAAATATCCTCTATTAAAATATAATTTAATAATTTAAAATGTCACTAGCCAATTTATACTTATAAGTTTCAAAATAAAATAATTTGATTTTTCAATATTACATGTCAACTTATTTCTATAAATGTACTGAAAATCCTCCTCACATATATCTGTTGGACCCCTGATGCTCTACCAGCTGAATCTGACTGGACTTCTTCAAACATAAGATGTTCACCTGGTTTAGCATCACATGGTTTTGGGAACCTGCCTGTTCTGTAGTAATTCACCTGAACACGAGATTCTGGATTTTGATAAACAGTTTTTACAACGTTACAAAATCTCCCATCAGTTCCTGCTTTAAATAACAGTTAAGCATCTGAAGTGACTCTTTGGTCAAATTAACCACTCAGAGCAAAGTGCTTGATGGTTTTTCTGTCTACAATAAGAGGACGAGTCTTTCGTTTGTACGCTTCAGATCTGAAGAGGAAAAACTGTATGGAGGAATTTTACTGCCATAAAATTGCTCATTAACTTGTTGGGTCCATAGT
This sequence comes from Poecilia mexicana, assembly GCF_051168715.1. Classification (NCBI taxonomy): domain Eukaryota; kingdom Metazoa; phylum Chordata; class Actinopteri; order Cyprinodontiformes; family Poeciliidae; genus Poecilia; species Poecilia mexicana. The sequence goes on along the minus strand of NW_028263370.1, from coordinate 17,576,674 downwards.
TCAACATCCACTTATGGCTAACTCTGCATCGTCTACATTTTAACCAAAAGGTTTAAGAAGCATTTAACAGTAAAGACCCACATTTTTTTATTTTACAACAAAACTACTTTATCAGGCTCTGGTTTCCTGTCTATGCATTATGTTTACCTGGTTATGAGCAAATTAAATCCTGTACTCACCTATTGGACTTCCAGTAACGACATGGATCCAAACAGAGACGATCAGACCAACACATATCCGACTCAAACCAGCGCCGTCCATGTTGGCGCCGTTATGTTTCCCGTTTTCCAGCCTCAGACGTCTGACACTGAACTGATGAACTGAACCACAGGAGTTATGGATGACTTACAGTTTCCTTCACTTTCCTTCCCACCAATCATCTTTTATGACAGGCTGTAAAACCACATTGACCTTTGAGGCGAAGGCAGAAGGTTTTACATCCTTTCTTTCTATTTCACTTGGAAAAATAAACACTATTCTATCAGAAAAACAGACCTGGTTAAAATGAATGAATAGTAGTTAAAATAGCTTCAGCCATTTCTAAGATGTAAGATATTTGGTTTTCTTTACCCAAGTTTGTATTTTGTAAACTAAGTTACATAGATTTCCTCTTGAAATGTGACTGAGGTTCAGTTCAGATATTTAGATAAATATACTCCATATTTCTAGATGCCATTTTATTTCTAGTGAATTAGAACAACTGTGGAAACAAAGACCAGGGAAGTGGAGGGGAAATGAGAGCCTAATAAAAATAATAAAATAAAGTGCTTTTTAGTTATGCTTTATTTATTAATTTATTCTTTATTCTGACTGACTTTATTTATTTTCTTTCTCTCCCTCTCTTTTCCACTTCTACTCAAAATATCTGTGATGCATTTTAGAGAAAAGTACAATAATAATGCAAATTACTAAATAACTGCCAAGATTAAAAGAAAAAAATCCACATATGTTAATTAATTTAATTGGTTTTGTTGTGACACCAGTTGATTGTGTTCTGTGAATTGTCTTTGTTTTGAATGTATCCATTTTAATGTGTACCTCCTTGTTTGTTTGTTTATTTTATCTTTGTTGCTGTTAGTTGTTTTCTTATCCGGTTATTTATTTGGTAGATCAACACCCCTTTTTGCTATTCTGTAATGTTTGTTGTAATTGGTAAATTAAAAATGTGACTGAGGTTTCTGAGTTACCTGTGAAACTCTTCTAATCAACAGGTCCTAATGGAAAATGACATGAAGCCTTGGTGGAAATTCAAACTGGAAGACTCTTCAGCCCGACCTGCATCATCCAATCACCATGTCACGTTCATCCGCCGCAGCCTATCAGCATCGGACCAATGCCTCGTTATAACTAATCATCGATCAACCATCTGTTTATGAAGACTTTCATCCATGTCTGGTTTCCAGCTGTGCTACACCCACCTTCGCTCCTTCTCCACCTTCGTCCTTTCTCCACCTTCGCTCCTTCTCCACCTTCGCTCCGTCTCCACCTTCGCTCCTTCTCCACCTTCGCTCCGTCTCCACCTTTGCTCCTTCTCCACCTTCGCTCCGTCTCCACCTTTGCTCCTTCTCCACCTTCGCTCCATCTCCACCTTTGCTCCTTCTCCACCTTCGTCATTTCTCCACCTCCATGCTCCTGGATCCTTCAGGCTTCCGTCCGTTCTCTGACCTCCGAGCGTCAAATAACTTTAATTCAGTCACGTCATTAAAACTTTTTAATCGCTGTTTTTCTCTGCGTCTCTCCAGGTTATTTCAAATTAAGTTCAATGCTGCTGTTGTAAAAAGTGTATTTTTAGAGTACACTTCTTAGAATGCACTCTAAAAAGTGTATTTGATTCAATTAAGTTCAATGCCGTGTTCATATCCTAAGTGATGTCATGATGCAAGCTTCACCAGGACAGATCCTGTATCAACCAGCGTGCTGCGGCGGCGCAGAGAGCACAACTCGCATTAGGAGACCTGAGTCCTCGACGCGGCCGTTGTAAGTTTGGTTCCACTTCATGACCTTTGCTGCATGTCTTCGCTCTCTGTGATGACACACTTTCCAGTCTAAGTATTCTCAAGTAAAGACTGCCTGAGCCTAAGCAATGAGACCCTTCTCTATTTGAAGTAAACTAAATAATTTGTGTAAGACTGGCTTAAGTTTGTCAAGTCAAACCAACTTAATGAATTCAGTTTATAGAACTTAATATATTAAGTTGGATAAACTTGATGAATTACTTGTAACCAATTGAAGCAATTCAATGAAGTTAGCTCAGCTCATTTGTTTTTAGAGGGTAACTGAATTCATAGATATTATCCTGCCAAGCAGTTCTTGTTAAAGTTCAAGATTTATGTGTGAACTTGTTCTCTGATGCAGCTTGGAGTCCATGATATGAACAGCAAAAAATAGAGCAATATATTAATAAGGGAAATACCACATAAAAAAAAGTTACTCATACTATTTTTTTCCAGATGTTTCAAAAAGTCTGAACAGTACATTGTAAACATTTCTGATTCCAACAAGAAAGTTGTCAAAACATTTAATTGATGCACCTTATTAATGTATTTGTGTGAATGCTCCCCCTGGTTTCTGTTCTTTTTCTTTAAATGTTTATTTATTACTGTTCTATATTCATAACTTTTCTCAATAAAGTTATTAAAAAACAAACAAAACCATAGACGTCATGATGGGAGTAGATTCTTCGACCCACAAGCAGAACAAAACTCAGGAGACTCAGTAAAATAAATCAGTAAAAATAAAGTTTATTGTACGACATAAGAAATGTTCGTCTTGTTTGGGAACCGGGAAACCAGAGGTTGGGCAGGACGACCACTAAAAATAAGAGGGAAGAAACTGTGAGCGAGGGATGCGACAGCTCCCTTTAAACTCTGGATAATGATGTAACATCTGCAGGTGCGTCCGGTCAGCACCTGGGAACCGCCCTCCAGCTGAAGACGAGCTCCTGGCTCCCTCTGGTGGACGATAGGAAACGGTGCAGAAAACCAAAGCCCCGGGTTCCCAAAAAGGCATGAATATTCATAGACAAAAATGAATATTTATGACGGTGAGCAAAAACAATATATGTACCTTTGGATCGTGTTTGCGGATTCGTTGAAGAAATACTTCCTGATTATTCTTGAACTGCACAACAAAGTGTAGCATATTTTATTATATATTATATCAATTAAAATACTACTTGTTGTAAGGTCATCTATCTATCCTCATAGACAATATGATTCTCTCTGTCATAGTTACAAGATTATAGGTAGAAAATTGTGTATTGGACTCACGGCTGTGTAGTAGAAGCTACCGTAGCTACCGTCAGTGCGCCCTCTGGCGGACTCATTACGCACAAAAAGACCTTATTTTTATAACAATCGTATATTTTATTAGATTAACTAAAAGTATTATCAAACTATGCAACACTATATTCAATGGGTTAATAGGAAACTAAATGATCTTTCCTCACGTTTGATTATTGCAAATTTAATTGATTTTTTAGAAGCAGTCTTGCAAAATTTTTATATTTATTTCTTGTTATTGTCTTTAAATCATATACTATTTTTAGCTGTAGGGGGTGAACGCAAATGGCGTAAAACTCAACTTTATGTTTATTGTGAAATCTACAAAGAAAGACTGCAAAGCTGTCACTCAACACTAAAACATGCAAGGGAAACTTTCTTTGCAGAAGTCAGAAACAAAAGCATTAACAATGCTCTAGCTTTATTTGGAACATCTGATATCCTCCTGTGATGTTACCACCTGACCTGCAATCAAACACGGCCTGCAAACTTCTTCAGAGAAAAATATAAAAAATTAGAGGATTGATATTCACATTAAGTTCAGTACCAATGCTGTACACAGACGTAACAAATGCAGAAGAAATGACTCCATTTCAACTATAAAAGCTTAGAAGAAATTTCAATCTCCTCTTCCTGTTGACATCCACAACTTTTCCTTTTCTCAGGAAAGTCCTGCCTGTCATCTGACCTCATTCAAATAGTAAACTCACCCCCCTCATCAGGTGTTTCCCCCCAGGCTTTAAAAACAGCAGTTATCAAACCACCGATAAAAAATAACAATCTGGACAAATCACTACTGCAGGATTACAGGCCGACCTCTGACCTCCCATTCTTCAGCAAAATAATTGAAAAAGCTGTTTAAACCGTTAAATAACTTCCTAATTATAACCAAGTGCTTCGACTTCTTCCAGTCTGGTTTCTGGTCTCACCACAGTGCTGAGACTGGCCTAGTCAAAGTGTTCAGTGACATCCATATAAACACAGACAGTGGAAGAACCACATCAGTTCTGGTTCTGTTGGACCTCAGTGCAGCTTTTGACACTGTTGACCATGACATGTTACTGGAACGACTGGAGTTGGGTCGGACTCTCCGGCCCAGTACTCTGCTGGTTTGAATATTAAATAAAGAACAGGGACTTCTTTGTTTCTCATTGAAGAGGTCAGAAGTCACATGTGGTGTACCCCAAGGCTCCATCCTCGAATCCCTCTAATTTAATCTCTATATGCTTCTACTGGCTGAGGTTATAACAGGAATCATCTCCTAGGCTCATCAGTCTGAGGATTAGAGGAGCAGGTTTCTGTCCGGTGGCCCTGAGGTACCGTATTTGTTCCTTGTGGTACCTTTAATTATTTCCTCGACTTACCTTTCTGTTCTCCTTTAAAGGTTCTACTGCCGACTTCCTGGATTCTGCTCGTCTGCCTGGTTCCCCCTCACGATTTCAAGACTAAAAACAAAATACTCTCTTTAAGTTCCATGGCTGGCATCTTTCTGCTCCTCTTCCTCGTTTCAAGCTCTGTGAAACGTGTCCGTCTTCTGTCTCCACCATCCTGCGGCTGCCCTCTGGTTCTACAGAAGGTCTCCGTCGCTCCTAAACCCCCACACAGGCCCGGCTCAAGTCTCTGTCCACCTTCCTCTCATGAACTCATCTTCATCAGGAAGATTTTCATTTCTCCTGCACATTCCACCCTGTTGTTCCAGGTCATCACTGTTCTCCCACTCTGCTCCCGTTCGTCCTCCCGTTTCCAGATTCCCCGGACAAAGATACATTCAAATCAATTGTTTTTCAATAAACTTTTACTTTTTCATTTGCCTCCTGAGAGTTTTCTGCGTGTAGGCCAAAGGTTTACCTAAAACCATGACACTCTCAGGTGTATAAAACTGGAACTGAATGAAAGGCTTTATCACATTAGGGGTGTGCAGCACATTTTTGTAACAAGGTTATTAAACCTGTTTCACTTGAATTTTCACTCGATGAACCAGAGCTTCACTGATTAAAAACCTGCAGCTCTTAACATGCATAAAGCACTCATGACTCAGACACTTCTAAGGAATACTTTTAATTTTTTTAATATAAACAAAAACACCACCCAGAGGACGGACGGCTAAAATATCAGTCGACTAATTGCAGCAAGTAAAATTTGCATTTCATGATTTTACAGTGAACATTTTGGAAGGTCAGTGGAGGTATTTACAGCCAAATTATGAAGTTAAAAAGTTAAATATTCACAACTTAGCATTAACAAATTACAGTTTGTTGATGTTCTCCACTTTAAATAAATACATTTTTTATTTATTTAAAGTGTTTATTTACCTGTTTTCCAATGTTACAGTTTCTATTCTTTTTTTTACACTAACCCTACAGAGAAATTGTTGGAATTTTTATAGAAGTATAAAATGCGATTTAGTGAACTTAAATATACCGTATAATAATATGACAGATCCTGAAAGTGAAGCAGTAAACTTTGTTTCTGTCTCCAAACATTTGGTCGTGAGAAAATATCCTGAACTCAGAACTTTTAGGATTTCACCTTCATGTTAAAGTCGACTGAGACCAAAGATGGACTCTTATAAATAAAATAGACTTTTATTAAGTAGATTTGTTCATCATTAACAGAGAACTGGGATCACATTCATGTTGGGAAATCTTCACTGAAATTTAACTCGACATAAACAAAGGTGCTTGAAGATGACAATAAATTAGGATATTTTAAAGTCGCGGCGGTCAATTAAAAATAAAGTAGATGATTATTCTGGTGCGTAAAGGTTAACAGAAATGTTCGGATCAGAGAGCAGAGGTGTGACTTTCATCGCTCTCGCTGTCATCGCGTCGTGTCCCTCCCAGACTGTCTTTGTTTGACGTCCGGTCCTCGTCGGCCCGTCTGTCCCAGTGAGTCGTGCCTTTGTCTTCTGCTCCGCGATTGTACGGATTTACAGGATACTGAAACACAAACTGCTGGTCAGCCTCATGTTTAAACTCTAGATTTGATCAAATGTTTTAAACATCTTAAAGATTGAAGATTTATTTGTTTCTACCTGCAGACCGGGATTCGTGGAGGCTGCCTGGAAATTCATGTTCCTGAAATGCAACAAAACATCTCAGTTAAACACATTTACTTATTTTGTTGTTTGTTTGATAGGAACAGACAGAAGAACCAGATCAAGACAATCTGATGCCTGCATCACAGTGTGTACAGTACTGCAACAACCGTCCCTACAATACAACGGTGTATTCGGCAATTGTAGATAAAAAGAAAAACAGGGAGTGCATTTCTGCTAGAAAAAACCTCAAAAACTTCCTAGAAAAAAACAGAAATTCTGAGATTTAAAAGTTGAAAATTTGTCAGAAAGAACCCAGAAATTTTGAGATTAATCTAAAAAAATTTCTAGAAACATTTCTGAGTTTAAAAAGTCAAAAATTTGCAAGAAAAATATCAGAAATTCTTAGATTAATTAGTTTAATTAATTAGGGCCATTGTAGACAGAAAAAAGGAGTACATTTCCAGCAAAAAAGTTTTTGTAGAACATTTTTTAGATTCATCTCAAAATTTCAGTTTTTTGCTGGAAATTTTCAACTTTTGGAGATCAGAAAAGTACTTGTTTTGGTTGCTTGAATTTTTTTAGATTAATCTCAAAATTTCTGAGTTTTTTGGTAGAAATTTGCTGCTCTTTTTTATATATATTTATCCACATTGTCCATAATATTGTCTTGTAGATATGATTTATTTTCAGCCAATGGCCTTTTTTTGAGTCAGTACGCTCCAGTTAATGATTAATCAATCACTAAATTAGTTAACGATTATTTCAAGAATCTTTTCATCACATTTAATCCTACTTACGTGTAACCTTCAGTTTTACGGTTGATGTCGAAGCTCTCTCTGTCAGATTCCTTTTGCTTCCGACTCTTCTTGACGCTAAAAGCAAACAAGAATCATTTAGTTTTACCAGTTTGAGTCGTTCACCGAACAAGAAACCACAAAGCAGACTGAGGCTCACCTGATAAATAAAGCCAAGAAAACAATCAGTGCCACGAACGTCAGGCCCAACAAAACCCCCAGAACGATGACGACAGTCTGGTTTGACAAACTCCCTGAGTCGGAGCTCGGAGAGTTTATCTCTACGTCAAAATTAATGTCGCTCCCAAACACCACGGCCAGCTCCGTTCTCACCTCTTCAGACTGGCTCTGCAGCTTCCTGGTAAATCAAACAGACAAGTTACAACTTTAAAGGGGACCTATTATGCAAAACTTACATTTTGCATGTTTTTAAAATTCCATTTGGGTTTCTACTGCTTCTAAAAACAAACTGAGAAGTTAAAAAAAAAATGCCCAGGCATATTTTTGGCAAAACATCACAGCTCGCCATATAGCAACCCAAGCTGAGCTCCAAGACGTTTGGTCAGCTGGTTTTATCACTTTATGTGCTGTACAATGGCTGCTGGAAAAGGCAAGTGTTTTGTTGCTGGCTTGTCATCCAAAAACCACTTTTTGCATTCTTGTTGGTTGCACAGGAGGCTCTACTTCTGCTTTTCAAATATGTTTACAGCTACTTTTATGTGCCAATGGAAATATTTGGACTTAAAGTGACAAGAGGCCCTAAAACAGCTCAAACAAAATGATCTAAGAATAATTTTGTTTAAAAATTGTATTGCACATGTATAGCCCAAAGACCTATCCCAACCTGGTCAAGGAAGTATAGTAGGCCACCTTTAAAAATCTAAGATTGGAGTGTTACATTAAATTTACTATGTTCCAAAAGTCCCATGTTTGAGTGAAAAATTAAACTCCTACTTTGCGACTTCCTGAGTTTCAACAGCTTCATCGCCATTGAAAGCGACGAAGCTGACCAGAGTCTTGACCGATTCCCTCAGCATTCGGCTTTCTTCTCCACCAGAGCTCGAAACCTGGATTATGTTCACCTTCCAGCCCAGAGTTTTACCTAAAGCCCTGAGACAAAACAAATCCGCGATATGACGACAGGAATGGATGAAATAAATCAGAAAATAAACAGAACTTTATTCATGAACGTACTCCTCCAGCTCTGGAACCTTCTTCTCCACAATGTTAGCCGGCTGATTTATAGAGATGATCGTCACGTCGCTGCTGCTGGCGCTGCCCTGAACCACAACCTGCGACAGGAAGGAAGGATTGAAACCAACCCACCAACCCACCAACCAGCCAACCAACCAACCAACCAACCAACCAACCAACCAACCCACCAATCCACCAACCAACCAACCAGACAGCCAACCAATCAACCCTTCATCCAGTCTTTGGCATTATGCCTTAAATGTCCAGTGGCATAAAGCTCTTAGGGATCAGTAGTTTTCATGTTCAACCAAACCACCAACATTCAGTTTCAGGCTCTTACCTTTACTGTGGTTGTAGCAGAAAGTCCATCAGGATCTGTGGCCTTCACCTCCACTGAGACGGTTTTTCCACCCAGATCTGCTGCTGACACCACATACAGCAGACCTGAAGCCGGTTCCATGTCAAAGGAGGAGCTTTCTCCTGACAGACTGTAGACCAGATCACTGTTGTCTCCGACATCAGGGTCTGAGGCCTGAGGGTGGGCAGGAAGAAAGAAAGAAAAGTCCTTAATGGTGCTGTAGAATATGTGTTCAGATGAAGCTAATTTTTCAGATTAAAGGAATCTTTTGAAAATATCAAGCTTTAGGCAGGCATTAAACACACTTTTAAACAAACTCAGGTTTCTGTATTGATCTGATTTAATGTCATGTGTTAATGTGCTTTAAGTGGTAAATCATCAAAACTAGCAGAAATTAAGGCTTAAAAACATCAGTCTTTGTGTAATTAATCTATATAATGTGTTTAATAGTAGACTGCTGCATCCTTGGTGCACACAGGAGCGCTATCATAGATCCTTCCTCCGAAAAGCTCTTAGACTGTAACCACCACTAGTCCCAACAAACTCAACGAGTGTTTACATCCCTCATGCTATTTGCACATTTTCTTCACTTCTGTGTAGTCTGTTGGTTTTCATTACAAATTTCTGATAATTATTGAGTTGGTAAGTAATATTTCATTAAATTCAGAGCAGGGATTGGATTAAATAAGTGTTCACGTCTTCACACTCCTTTTCAAACAGAAAAAAGTGCTAAGCTATTTGTTTTGTTCTTGGCTCATGTTTTCTCTTGTCCTTCTGATTGTCATCTTGTTTTTAAAAACCTGTTTGAGATAAATAAGTAAAATGAAATGTAGTCTGTAGTTGTCTAAGCAAAACTGTAGGTGCGATTTTTTTAAAATAACTTTTACCAGCTCTATTAACTCTTATGTTGTAAATTCACCATTATTGAACAGTTTCTTATTCTTATTTTCTGCTTGTAGATTTTTTACCTGAGTGTTGTGGTTTGTTATTCCTAAGTTGTTCACATAATATGTGGTGTTAAGGAAACGATAAGCTTCCTTCACATTCCTGAAAATGTGACTGCAGATTGTTCACATATTAACCACTTTAATGGTGGGAGGGTTTCAGGTCAAAGTACGCAGCCAGGTGTTTATGGCCCTTACAGTAAATGATCTGCAATCTCACATCAATGTGGAGATAAACAAGTTCAGAAGCACATTTCCCAACCAGCCGATAGGAGGAGTTTACCTTCACTTGGATGACTGGGGTTTTGTACGGGGCGATGCTGAACACAGAGGCTTCATAATCGTCTGAGGAGAACGCTGGAGGCTCGTTTACATCCTCCACCTGAATTCTGACCTGAGAGACAAAAACGTCCATTTGGTTTGTACAAAAGCAACGATAAAGAGAGTTTGTGATGACAGCTGTGTGATGTTGTTTTTACCATGACCACTGCTGATGTGGGAGGCGTCCGCGTGTCCACAGCCTCCACATCCAGGATGTACCACTCCTGCTCCTCCTTGTCCAGCTCTTTTGTGGAAACGATGGAGCCATCGCTGTCGATGGAGAACAGGTCTTTGTGTGTTCTCAGTTCGTAGGAAACGTTGTACAGGTTGCTTCCTGCAGAGGCGTGGACCTGCCCCACGTTGATCCCTGAATTCTCGTTCTCTTTTAGTTTGAAGTTGTAGGAGGAGTTCATGAACGCCACGCTGTCCACCAGACTGGCGATCCTGATGTTCACCACCACACGAGCTGCACAGACACGTCATTCAGCCTTATAGTATTCCCACAATGCACTGGTCTGATAACAAATCGCTAATTTAACAAATGTTCATGTATAAAACATTAGGACCATCTTTATTTCAATTGCACACAAGTCACTCATTGAGCCATTAGGAATAATAAATAATCATTACGTTTGTGAACACATTAAATGCTTAAACACGATACAAATAATCACTTAGCTTTCTGGGAAGCCATCTTCTTTTGGAAGGGGATTATGGCCACGGGAAAAAAAATCTGACTTTAAGGGATTTTCATCTAACAGCATTTGGAAATTAATATTTTTCCACCTCAGTCACAAAAACGTTTTGAAAATCTTTGACACTCCTGAATGTCCATCAAGTCCCTGGCTTGGTAAAAACAACTATAATGTCATATTATGAACAAATCAACCACCAACAATAGTCAAAACAGTTTAAGGAGTTAGATAGTAAATGGTCATGTTTTATTTAGTTCCCCCAACTTCTGGGGTTTAATTGGAAACACAAGTGTAGAGTGAGAAAACTTTCCATAAACAGAAGTTAGACCTTAGAAAATAAAATAAAAATAATTTTGTTCGGTGCTGGTGGAGCCTTTTTTCATAATAGCAATGAACGGCTAATTTTAATGCAGCACTTCAGTTTTGGAAATCACATTTTATTTAGCACTTTAGGATTGCTAAGTTGTTACTTTTCTAGCTTCCTATAGCAGATGGTTGTACTGCAGTGCTAGTAGTATGAAGTACAACAAACAGATTCAGTTTCAGCTGTTTTGTTGTAGCTGTTTGCTTATAATAAAAATGTATATTTTATTTTTTTCTGATTTAAAGTTACTGCTGGGATAAGCCGTTACATCGTGCGTGCACCAGGAGGTGTGTGGGATCCACTTTCTGGGTGTATTTATAACAACATTTAACCCTCAAATAGCCAGGATCACACTGGTCACACATTATGATGGCCATAATAACCCGAGACCTTAAAATACAGGCCTGTAAATTATGTCGGAGTTCAAAACAACTGTTTTTCAGAGTTCTGCCGCCTCTTCACTGGGTAAAGTTCAGGATGTCTGCAGCCTCAGGACCACTAGTGCATACAAAAATAATAAAAACTAAGCAATATTCTGACCTGTGGCGCTGAGCGGAGGTTTTCCATGATCTGTGGCCTCAGCCGTCAGAACCAGCGTGGTGTCTTCTGTTACATCAGTAAGGTCAGAGGTCAGCGTCACTTCTCCTGTTTCGCTGTCTAAAGCCAAATGTGGCGAATGTCCTTCAGAGAAACTGCAACCAGACATTAAGAGAAAAGCTGCCTGATTAGTCGATTTGTTTGATTTGAGACAAGAATATTTTAAATAAATAAACTGGTGTGTTTGAGTGATTGAAATACAGGGTTTTTATATAAAAACCAGTTTAAATCTGCCACAATTCGTTACGATAAAAATGCAAACTTCATTATTTTATTTGAATTTTATGTGACAAACCAACATAAAGTAGTGCATAATTATCAAATGAATGCCAAATACGAGAGATTCAAAATTTATTTTACAGATAAAACCCTAAAAATGCAACATGGATTTTATATTTATTGAGGCAACACTTTGCAGAAACACCTTCTGCAGTAGTTAAGTTTTCAGTGGTATGTCTACCAGCTCTATATGTCAAGACATTGAAGTTTTTCCCCAAACTCCTTTGCAAAACAGCTCAAGCTCAATCATATTGGATGGATTATGTCGATTTTTAGCCGTGCCAAAGATTCTCAATTTGATTTACAAAGCATGCCACAGTTTTTTCTTCTTTTTATTCTTTGTGAAAAACAAAAAAGATCCTATCATATCAACTTCATCCTATTTTGTGATGGTTTGTGACTATAAATCTGTGTAAACTGCAGTTTGTGGTTGTAATGTGAGTTCTGAGCGAACCTGTAGGTGATGAGCGAGTTGTTCCCGGTGTCTTTGTCGGTGGCTCTCAGCGTCAGCAGCAGCTTCCCCTTCTCTGCCTCTTTCACCAGGGTGCTGGTTTCATAGCTGCTGGAGCTGAACTCGGGTTTGTTGTCGTTGACGTCTGTGATGCTCACGCTGATGGTGGTGATGTTCTAGAGCACAAAGTTTGACTTAAAACATTGTTTTGCAAACAAATGTGTGGAAAAAAAGCTGCTTTAAAGGGGACCTATTATGTAAAATTCACATTTTGCATGTTTTTGTACTTCCATTTTACTTTAAAAAACACAACCAGTTGTTTTATGTCATATTTTTTGTGTCTGGAAAATGAGCCGTTTGAAGAACCTCCCGATTGCTACGTCACATTCCATAGGCAGAGAGTCGTTACCTAGCAACCCCAGCCAAGCCTCGCTCTGTTACCTAGCAACCCAAATGGAGCTCCAGAACATTTGGAACATTATGCGTTGCACAATGTCATTGACTTACTATTTAGAAACCACTTTCTGCATTCTTGTTGCTTGTGCAGGAGGCTCTACTTATGCTCTTCTAAGATGTACGGTTGCATATTTACGCATCTGTTTGCAGCCATTTTTATGTGCAAGTGTAAATGTTGAGTTAGTGGGTGTGGCCAGAAGCAGCTTGTCTGGACTTAAAGTGACAAGACGCCATAAAATGACTCATTCTGATAGGAGCCACAACTGATCAGATTAAATCTCATTATTTAAGGAAGATTGTTGTTAGAGATTATCATTTTGTTATTACTTTAGTTCACATTCAGTCTATGGATTATTGTGATTTTTTGTTTAAAGTGTTCTCTTCCTTATGTGTGTATGAACTGACCTGGAGGTCACGATTGTCTGCTCATCTTCATGTGAAACAGTTAACTCTGTGTTTCCCAGACCTTAAATTCTTATCAACCAGAATACCTCCTAACTAAGGAACTGCCTGTGTGCAGTCGTATTTTGTCTTGTTGACAGGTTGACCGAGATTCGAACCGGGCTCAGACCGTAGATCAGATATCACACCTGGAACTGGGTTGCTAGTTGTTTGGGTTAGAAGTTTTACGACCTCTGTTGTTTTTCCTGACTGCCCCCTTTGGCTGTTTTTCTTTGACAATAAAAACAGGGGCTCACGCGGAAGCAGACCAGAACGCTCTGTGAACGGCTCGGAGGAGCAGTTGGCAGAGTCTTCTCCTTTTGCAAAAGCTTGGTTATAAAATTCATATACGTTGTCTGTGATTCTTTTATGTAGGTTCAAGAAAAATACCCAGCAATTGTAAGCAAAAAATGTCATAAACATGTTTTGTATATACCAATCCCATCCTGTTCAAGGAGGCATAATAAGTCACCTTTAAGTACTATTAGATTTAATGAATTCTCTGAATTATTCCTATTATTCTCTGTTATAAAACTAAATACTAAAGACATTTAAAGGGAAATAAAAAGGTTAGCTGCAGCTTTGTCTCACCTCTCTCTGTGGGCTGCCTTTGTCTGAAGCCTTCAGAACCAGGTTGTACGTTTCCGTTTTTTCCCGATCCAAGGAACCAACAACCAACAGCATCCCATCCTGCAAAACAAACATGACTTCAAGATCCACAAAGCAAAACTCTCTGGCTGTTCGCTATTAGGGAAGATAAAGATGCTGGTTTTACTCCACTAGATCTGAGGCTCACCTCTCTGAAGCTGAAAATGGGGTGAGGTGGACTGAGTGAGAGGGTGACCTCCCCGTTCAGACCGATATCTGCGTCTGTGGGCTGGATGGTGAAAATTTCTCCGGGGTTTTCGGCTGAATATTCTCCCTCTGGGATCTCCAAGGGGTAAGGGATGTTGGGGAACTGAGGGCTGTTGTCGTTATAGTCCAGGACGGTGATGTTGAGCTGAGCCGTGGCGCTCAGGCCGTCGGTGGGCTGATCCACAGCTACAACCTGAAACAGGAAGGATTTACAGCTTAGAGCACAATAAACAATAAATCAATTAACCACACGATAAATTAAAATCATTTCCATTTGGACAACAAAGAGATGCTCCATTTGATATCGTTGAAAAGCCGCCATTTTGAGAAACGCTGCAAACATTTGACACCCGATACGAAGTAGTTAGTCTGCAGTTTTGTTGGTTATTTTGGATTTTTAAATGTTTTCCTGTTCCAGTGTTTTGGATCTTTGAGTGGATGAGCTCACATTATTATGCAATTATTATTATATTACTTGAAAATGGTCTCAAAATGACAATTTTATCATTTATCCCAATAATTTCTAGTGTGATTTGACGTCCTTATATCTCACTCTAAAATTTACTGTGACCTATTTTTGCTCCAAAGATCTGAAAAAACAGTTTGCGCTGCTGAGATATGTTGACTTGTAAATATTTAATTTTATGTTTATCAGCACTAGGTACATTTATAACAAAAGGCTAACGACAGCCAAGCACTTTACGGATATACAGCCGTCTGTGATAAACAGTTCATTGTTCTTCATCCAAACGGGGCGGCGAAACGTTGACCTCTAACCGTTGTTTATGTCCTGTTGCAATCAACTCAGATATCATGTGGAAAATGACGTCAATGTTCTCTTGGACGTGGAAAAACGCTACAACAAAAAAAAAGACACTTCATCTAAACTTCATGGTAACGTAGATTAGATGGTAGATGTATGGAGTTGGTGTAAAATTAGGGCTATTATATATAAAAAAAGAGGAGAAAATTTTTACCAAAAAACTCAGAAATGTTGAGAATAATCTGACATTTCCTAGAAAAAACAAGAAGATTTCTGAGTTTGAAAAGTTGAAAATTTGATAGAAATACTCAGAAGTTTGTCATCCACGACACAAACAGCAAAACCAAAACATAAAATATAATCACGTTGTACAGAACGATACCTGCTTACCTGTAACAGGTAGCTGTCCTTCGTCTCTCTGTCCAGAGTCGAGTCTTTCTTTAGTGAAACGACTCCTTGATTGTTTATGTCAAAAGTATCACTGGTGTAAACAAAGTGACCATTGGAGAATCCGACCTGCACAGGAGGAAACGTTTGTTAAATAAATAAAAGATGGACAAGAGTAAAGCACTGAGCAATATTTAAAAATATAAAGGTAATAAATAAATACCTTTCTTAGATGTACCTATTATGTAGTGAATATTTTCTTCCTTTTTTTTACTATTAGGTTGTAAAGTACGTGGGATTTATTTTTAAAGAAATGTTTTAAAATTTAAGAAAACATTTATTCCTTTTATGGAAACAATTCATCATTTTCAAAGCAGTTGAAGTTTGTTTTCTTTAGTAATAATAATAATAATAAAAGATATTGTAAAAAAAAAATATTTTAGTTTTTTTTTAACATGGACTGAAGGTAAAATAGTTTTTAGAGTTGTAAATGTTGCCGAACCCTTTAATTGTGAAGTATTTCTACTCATACCTGAGTAAATGTCTGGATTTTCAACCCACTGAATGAAAAACAAACATGTTTTAACCAAAAACCCACCAGACACAGAAACACACCTGCAGTTTTTGTTAAATTTTCATGTTTTCCATTGAATGAAACTAATCTTTTGCTTGATTTTGTTATTTTTTGTTACTTATATGAATTATTATCATTTTGGTCCATAAAATATCAAAATTTCCACTTAACTTTATATTTTGGTTCATTTGGTGATGTAATTTTAAAATATGAAGTAATTGGTAATTTGATCACTCTTTTTACCCTTACTCTTAATAATTTCTTGGAAAACGACTTTTTACTTTTACTCAAGTAAAAATATGTTGAAGTCGTGCTACTGGTACTTGAGTACAGTTTGTGGGGACTCTCCCGACCTCTGACCTCACCTCATCTATGTCAGTGACCTCCATTGTGAGGATGGATGCACCGCTGGCCAGATTCTCAGAGATCGCCACATCGTAGCGCTCTTTGCTGAACTTTGGAGGGTTGTTGTTGACGTCCTTCACCTTCACCACCACAGATCCATTTCCGACCAGCGAGGGCGATCCGCCATCCGACGCCTGAACGCTCAGGGTGAACTCTTTGACCTCGCTGTAGTTCAGAGGTTGGACGAGACTCAGGATCCCGCTGGAGGCATCCAGCTGAAAAACCGCCGGCTCAGATGATGGACTCTGCTCGGAGATGCTGTAGGTGACTCTCCCATTCACTCCTTCATCCGGATCTTCAGCCGACAGCGTCAGGAGGCTCGTTCCCACTGCCTCGGTTTCGGACACTTCCACCTGATACTCCGGCTGTGAGAACCTCGGGGTGTTATCGTTGGCGTCGGTTACTTGGATCGCCAGCGTGGCGGTGGCGGACCTGGCAGGGCGACCCTGATCTTCAGCCACCACCAGCAGCTCGTACGCCGCTGTGGTCTCCCTGTCGAGCGCAGCAGCCAGGCTCACCATCCCGGACACTGGGTCGATGAAGAACCGCCCATCCCCTCCTCTCAGGGAGTATCTGATCTCCTTGTTGAAGCCGCTGTCTTTGTCTGTGGCTGCGACTTCGGTAATGTTGGATCCCACCTCTGTGTCCTCTGGGACAGACTTTGAGACAGAACTGGAGGCGAAAACAGGGCTGTTGTCGTTGATGTCAGTGACCTGAACCTCAACGACCGCCGTGTCAGTGGTGGCGCCGTCGCTGATGGAGATTCCCACTGAGTAGTTGTGTGGGCCGTCGTCGTGGTCAAGCTTCACTGTGGTTGTGACTTCACCGGTGGTGGAGATGGAGAACTTATCAGCCTCTGTTGTAACTTGAAGGGTCGGAGGCTCAGAAGAAATCGCGAGGAAGTTCACCTGAAACCAACGAGGAAACATTTAGGAGGCTAAACGGATTTTACTTTTGCAAAATGCAAAAAACCTGCAAAAATACTCATAATATTTCATCATGAGTATTGATGCTTTCATCATGAAATTTGATGTATTTTGTTGAGATTGTATGTGATATTAGAGCATAAATGTGAAGCAGAAGGAAAATGATGCATTAATTTACTTTTTTTATGGAAAATTTTTGACATTTCAAACTAAAAAATTTCCTTGTATTTTTTCTCCAGAAAATGATTTTTTGGCAGAAATTTACTCCCTTTTTTTTCTATCTGCTGTGGTCCTAATGCAGCGTCGTAAAAATCCAGTTAAACCATATTTTAATGTTTATTTCTTTTTATTCTGATTTAATCATATGCTATTTACATGATTACAATGAAATGCAAAAAAGAAATAAAATACCCTCCCTCGCTGCAGTGACAAGCATAACTCCGCCCACAGACAAATTTTGGAAAATGTCGCCAAAGTGGGCGGAGTCAGGAAACGCTAAGGGGCGTGGCCAAGTCTGAGGGTGAGTGGAGGGTCAGGACAAAGGAAATTACTTTTGTCCGAGCAACGTTGTTGCCACTTTTTGGACCCGAATAGCCAGTAGTTTAGTGAATGTTTTGTGTTATTTTGAGTGAAATGGTTTTATACTTTTCCAGCTGTATTTATCTTACCTTCACAACCAGAGCTCCTGGTTCCTGCTCCTCTTCTACGGCGCCTTGGTAGAGTTCCTGTAGAAACTGAGGATTCGAGTTACCTGGAGCGCGAATGATCGCCTGTGCTGATGTGGAACGGGATATGGTACCTCCTGAAGGAGAAGAGGGCAGAAATGTAACTGTGATTCAGTTTTTACCGTCATGCCTGTTCTGAGCGAATAGATTTTTAAAGTAACCAAACGCAGGGAGACAGAAAATCTTCCTGTTATCAGGAAGCGTTCTGACCCAGAAATAAACGTTTCATAAATCTACGGTCACATGATTTACAACTAGCTGCAATAATAGTTTTATAACCTCCATAAATTGGATAAGATGTTAAAGTAGACGAGGTATATGTGCTGAAAGATAGAGTTTGAAGGATAAATAAACTTTATATAACTATTATAGGACAATGTTTTGATTCCTGCTGAATAGTTACAGCTGTTGCTCTGAGCTCTGTGTTATAATCTGCAAGTGTTTATGATGGGTATTTTTCCTTTCGAACCTACATAAAAGAACCACAGACAACGTATATGAATTTTATGACTAGGCTTTTGCAAAAGGAGAAGACTCCGTCAACTGCTCCTCCGAGCCGTTCACAGAGCGTTCTGGTCTGCTTCCGCGTGAGCCCCTGTTTTATTGTCAAAGAAAAACAGCCAAGGGGGCAGTCAGGAAAAACAACAGAGGTCGTAAAACTTCTAACCCAAACAACTAGCAACCCAGTTCCAGGTGTGATATCTGATCTACGGTCTGAGCCCGGTTCGAATCTCGGTCAAACTGTCAACAAGACAAAATACGACTGCACACAGGCAGTTCCTAAGTTAGGAGGTATTCTGGTTGATAAGAATTTAAGGTCTCAGAAACACAGAGTTAACTGTTTCACATGAAGATGAACAGACAGTTGTGACCTCCAGGTCAGTTCATACACACATGAGGAAGAGAACACTTTAAACAGAAAATCACAATGATCTATAGACTGAATGTTGATTATCTATTGATTAACATTAGACTGAATATGAACTAAAGTAATAACAAAATGATAATACCAAAAAATCTCTAACAGTTTAGACTTTTAGTTTAATCTGTGTAATAATATCTTTATTATTTACTTAGATCTGGTCTTAGTTTATTTCTCTGTAATCTTGGATCATTATTATTATTTGTTAATTAGAACTGGGTTTCAGATTAGTGATTGTGTTTCAGGTTTTTCTTTTTAGCCCTAAGATCTCCTTTTCTCGTCTCTCTACTTTATTTTCTCTCTAAGACTCGTTTAAGAAAAAATGTGGCCACTCGGTAGACTGCGGCATAACAGAAACGCTGTAGTAGGTATGCCACGCCAGTGGGTGGCGCATGTGGGTTACACCATTTCAAAAAAAGATGCGTCTCACATGTACACACTGAAACACAATGGAGTATTAGGGCCATTGTAAAAAAATAAAAATAAGGGTACATTTCCGTAAAAAAAAATCAGAAATTTTGAGATAATTTTAAAACATTTTCTAGAAAAAAGGTGAATTTTTCTTAGTTTCTAAAGGTAATTATTACAGGATGCTCCAGAAAACATTAATGATTTACCGTCTCTGGCAGTGATGTAGAGAGGAAACTCCAGCACTTGGTTTTCCTCCAGAGGAATGATTTTAGCCAGCCTGATCTCTCCGGTACTAGCATTGATGGAGAAGTATCCGTCATTGTTACCGAATGTAATGGAATATTGGATCTCCCCGTTCTTTCCATCGTCTGGATCCTCTGCCTCAACCTGTAGAGTCAACAACAAACTCATCAGTGTGTAATTTATCAAATGTTCAGCTAATATTTGTGATTATTAAATTAAATGTGTGAGCTGTTTCCCTTCCTCACCTTGACAACCAGGTTTCCTACTGTCTGATTTTTAAACACCTGTCCTTCATACATGCTGCTGGTGAACGCCGGGCTGTTGTCGTTCTCATCCAGGAGGCTAACGGTGACTTGAGCTGTTGTAATTTGATTGGGAACTTCTGTCTCCTTCGCTTCAATCTTCAAATTGGAAAAAAAATCATACAGATGCATTGTATTCACCCTGCTCACGAGCTAAAACTAAACGCCACAATTTAGGGTTTCTAAATCTTAAGTATTATTGTCTGGTTTATAGTGCAATTATTTTAGTACTAGGGCAGGGCAATATATACAATATATATAGAGACAAATACATGATCAATGTCAGAAGATATTATAATTTCATTGAACTCTGATCCTGAACCGCAAAGCATTCTGGGGGATGTAGGCAAAGGAAATGCTTTAGCTGCTCAACCTCTCGTGGCAAGTGAGGTGGAATCAACTCACTCGCTCTTTGGTTACCTAGCAACTCACTCGCTCTTTGGTTACCTAGCAACTCACTCGCTCTTTGGTTACCTAGGAACTCACTCACTCTTTGGTTACCTAACAACTCACTCGCTCTTTGGTTACCTAGCAACTAACTCACTCGCTCTTTGGTTACCTAGCAACAACCTGTCGAGTAACTTGTGCAGCAGCAGTTTCAGGTTTCACCACTGATCCTCATAATTGCTTAAAAATAAAAAACAATGACATGGAGTGAAAAGAGAAACTTAGTACAACAGCAAGGGAGGAAACTGAGATAAAACAGGAAGAGTCACGCCACAAGTTTGGCAGTATTTCAGATATTTAACAAGAAAATCAAATCAATAATTATCGATATCAACTGATATGAAATATGGTATGTGTTTCAGCCATATTGTCCAGTCCTACTGAGTACATTTTAAACAAGACAAAACTAACTCACAAGTAACTTTTCAGCAAGAAGTGGGAGATTTTTTAAATAAATAATCGCTATTGATCAAAAGTGCCGGTTACACTGGCAGATTATTTCACTCGGAACAAGATATTTTTCCCATGTTGTAAGTGAAATAATCTGCCATTGGAAGTAGTATTTTTAAATTTACATTACTAAAATTATTGACTTAAAGCAGCTCCTATGTCTTGCTGAAAAGTTCCGTGTAAGTTAGTTTTGTAAAATTTAATATGCACTAAGATATTTACACTAGAAACTAGACAAAAATACCTAATAAGATTATGTGTTTTTGCAGTGTAATTAGGGTAAAATTCTCTTCACCTGGAATACGAATGTCTCGGTGACCTCTCGGTCCAGAACTTCAGGGTTTATGACTCGGACCGTCCCGTCAGGGCTGATGGAGAAGGAGGTTGATTCTGGGAGGATTTGCAGGGTTCCCACGAATCCTCCCTGTGGAACGATTGACAAGAACAGAACAGAAGAGAAATGAAATAATAAACTTTGCATTTATGTGATTAAGAGTAAAACCCAGTTGTTGTGTCAGGAAAGTCCACCTGGTCCTTATCGGTGACGACAGCTTTGAACACGACGGTGTTAGCGGGGGAGTTTTCCAGAAGGGAGATGTTGTAACTCGACTGATCAAACTCTGGAGCGTTGTCGTTCACATCTTGCACTGTGACAGACACGACGGCATCGGCGGTCTTCAGAGGGTCGTCTCTCTGGGCCGCCTGCAGACACACAATCATATTTCATACAGGCTGAGCTCAACGCCACAGTGAGTCCATGTCATGGCTTTCTGAACTAGTGATATATCTTTATTAACTTGGGATGCACGATATATCGACACCAACATCGGTATCAGCCAATATTAGTTATTTTTTTTAACATATCGGTATTGGGACATAAATAAAACTGGGCCGATATTAACAACTGATATCTATTTCCATCTTGTTCCAGTTTGTTTCTGGTAGCTTTTTTTCCCCAGAGGTGTCAAAACAGTAGAAAAAAATGTATATAATATCGGTAAATATCGCTTATCGGTCAAAACAGCAATATAATGTCGGCCCAAATTCTTTTGTTGGCGTTTCCCTAATATATACAGTTAAAAGCAGAAGTTTACACACTGCAAAAACACAAAATCTCACCAAGTATTTTTGTTCAAGTTACGAGTGCAAATATCTTAGTACGATTGAAATAAGACAAAACTAACAACTCAAATAGCTTTTCAGCAAGATACAGGAGCTTCTTTTAAGAATATAATTTCTTAATATTGATGAAAAAGTACAAGTTTAATTACAGATTATTTCACTTATGAAATGGGAAACGTGTCTTGTTTAAGTGAAATAATCTGCGTTCTACTGCCAGATTATTTCAGAGTTCAAATGCAGCAGAAATGTACATAAATGTCTGATTTTAGAGACATTAATAAATAATAAATATATGACATATTATTCCTCTTATTATTATGGAATTTAGAAAATAGAAATAATTTTGGCAATTATAACTGAGCTAAAACAAGAGAAGTTCGCTCTGATTAAACTTTAGAAAGTTTATTTGTGTCTTTTTCTTTGGTGTATGTAAACTTCCTCTGTGCTCTCATAATATCGTTAATGATGATAGAGTTTTCTTCACTTTCTACCAGGGAATAAATGATAATACCTTGATGCTGACAGAGATTTCACTGCTGTCCATTTCCTCCCTGTCAAACGACGTCACCACAGTCAGAACTCCGGTGTCGGCGTCGATGTTGAAGTTTGCTTGGTAATCGGAAGGAGAGACTGAACAGACATACATATTTTAGATTTATATGACTGATTAATGTGCTCCTGTTCTATGGTAAACATGTCTGAACTGACAGTTTTACCACAGCAGGTTTTCTGTACCTGAAGTGATGCTGTATGTTATCGTCATGTTGATCCCAGTGTCTCCATCTTGGGCCTTTATTGGTTCTGGTCGTATTTCACTGAGATCCCCGTCCTGAAACACAGTCAGTCTGTTCTTCACAACAATTCTGTCAGTTTGAAATAAATTTCTGCTTTACATCCAAACAATGAGGTAAAACTCACATAACCACTAAATGAGCCTCACCTGGTTCTCTGGAACAACAGCCTGGTAGAGACTGTGGCTGAAAAAGGGATTTAAGTTGTCAAAGTCGTGTACATCGATCTCAACTGAAGTTGTGTCATTCTTTCCGCCGCTGTCCTGCAACAGGAACAACAAAGAAAGGGATGGTATATTCATTATAAGAGTTAAATAAATCAGAATGTATAAATATAGTTTGTTTCTGTGTTTTCTTACCGTGGCAGTGACAATAAAATTGTACTTTGGTACAACGTTGTAGTTCAGAGGTCTGATTAACGTAAACGCCCCGGAGTTTGATAAGGAAAAGTCTGATGTTACTGGAGTCTAGAAGGAGAACAATGGCATCAACAGCCAGTGATATACAGAACATTTGTAGAAAATCAAAAAATGCTAAACTTTTTATGCACTTAATGGGCTTAATTATCATAAAATTAGAATGGAAAATACAAAGATTTATTAGTAAAAAGCATGTTTTTTAGGTCCATATAGGGCTAGCACATAATGGAGAAAATACTGATTATTGCCAAGAAGTTAGTGTGAACGTTTGTGCAGCAAAAATGTTAATTTGTTACGTTAGATCTTAATAAAACATTTCCAGAGGTCATCAGAGATCAACCCGACATTAACAAAGTCAAACAATTACATTTGTGCAGCTAAGATTGATGTAGCACAGTTGGTGTCAACATCACCACCTACTTTTCTTGCTCGTAGAGAGTAGTCGACTTAAATAATTATTATTTAACTTTCAGAGTTCTTACATAGGTGTATGTCAGGAGGTTGAACGCAGGTGTGCTGTCTGCGTCTCTAGCTGTCACTCGCAGAACCTCCGTGTTCACAGCGTGAATCTGAAAAACAACAGAACGACACACCATCATCACTGTGCACCAAAAAAACACAACCATTCATTTAGTCTCCAAAATCTAAACAGATTAAGCTTACGAATGAGATTTTAGATAAAAAAAAACAACAACAACCTGATTGAAAGATAAGAAAGGCTGCAGCACAAAATCTGGTCTTTAATAAAGCTGAATTATTTGAGGGAGCCAAGAAAGACAAAAATGAGGGAAAGTTTTGTAAACTTTTTAATAATCCAATCTGTTTAGTATGAAATGTTTTCTGTCTCCTTAATACTTGATAAACAGTATTTTTCTGTCCAGCTTATGGACAGAAAAATAGTCATTTCTTTCCAACTACAGACAGATTAAAAAACTTCTTTCTATTGAAGTAAACCCACTAACCAAGTTATCAAGTTTTTCGTTAAATATCTTAGTACGCTTGAAATATGACAAAACTAACGTTATAGCAAAGATATTAATTTAAAAAGGACTCATTCCACTGGCAGATGGCAAAAATATCTTACTATACATGAAACTAGTGGAACTAGTACTTTTTAAAAACAATATTAAGGAATTATTTACTTAAACAAGCTACAATTTCTTGCTGAAAAGTTACTTCTCAGCTACTTTTGTTGAGATATTTGTTCTAGAAACTAGACCAAAAATACTTGGTAAGATTTTATGTTTTTGCAGTGATACTCATCATCCAGAGCATGCAAATGGCCACTGTGGAAAGAAATAATTCCTTTTAACAGAAAAAACTTCCAGGAGGTTATTTTTGGATTTCTTTAAGGCAGCATGTTTTAAAAATATGCTAAACTGTTTAATCCTGGTATGAAAAAAGGAAGACAAGACAGAGAGAGAAAGCGAGGAGAGATAAATCGGCTGCTTTCTCATTTATTTGAGAAAGGCTGAAGCATGAAGTCATAAAGTTGGAGATTTATTTTGACAACACTGAATTTTTTTTATCCCCATCAATAATATTTCTGTTAATCACCTGATTCTTAGATGTATGAAAAGTTTACATTCCTTTCCAACAGATTGACTTACCTCTGAAATAGATTTAGAATAAAACTTCTTATCAAATACTGGACTGTTGTCATTGATATCATTGATTATCAGCCTGCGGGAGTTTTTGTACTGTAAAAATAAAAACAAAGTGACGCATTTTAGTTGTTAATCAATGAGTTTGTCATGTTTGCTCCATAATTGTGGAATTTCACCCACCGACAAATCATCGTTGCACACTAAGCTGTAGTACAGGACTCTATCAACCTGCAACACAGAAACACAGAGGATGTTAGTTCTGCTGCAGCATAAATGAAGTTGAACATTTCAGTGAAGAAACAAAAACTGCATTAAATATTCAGCAAACAATTTTAGGTACAGTAAAGTGGGGGAGCTTACGTCAGAGACTACGACGTCGGCGTCGAGCGGCTTCTTGGTGCGAACAGTCGCTGTGGTTTCCCCTGCTGTGAAGTTCAACTCCAGAAACTGAAGGTGCGACTCAAAAGGGTCTCCCTTCAGCTTCACGGTAGTACCAAGTGGAATACCGGACACCAGCTCCACATCACCTGCAGCAGCAAAAAAATTATCTGGTAAACTAAATTTCCTCATGAATTCATTAAATCCAGCTACCAATAAATGATCTGTTTCTGCAACATGACAGAGAAAAGGCATACTCAACAGAGGCAGTCAGTCTTAATTTAACTATTTTAATCAGAATTAAATTAGTGTATTTATCATCTTACCTGAATATCCTTCATCCACTGCACCCAGATTTACAGTGGCAGACGCTGAACCACAGGTTATGGTGGTGCTACCTGCAGAAACATAAATAACTTTAAGGAAATCTGCAGAACGAGATCATTCAGGTTTTTCCCCCAAAGTTCGGAGAGGAAAAATTGCTAATATTGCACAGATTCAAGATTCTTCATTGTCATATCATATGTGCTACTAAAGGCCTATAAATTACTGGAAATACTGATGTCAATCCAATAATAATGATCTAATTCTCAGAGTTACTAGCTACATTTACTCATTTATATTTACTTGAGTAACTTTTTGGAATAAATGTCCTAATAGGAGTATTTTAACTATGCTGTACTTTTCAATTGTATTATGAAGCATCGCTGCTTTACCCAGTGTGTGAAACTTCACTGAATGAAGAACAAGCCTGTTTTCATCAAGAAGAATTACCGGACACACACCTGCAGTTTTTGTTAGATTCATAAGTTTTATATTGAAATAAATAAATAATTTTTTTTTTTGCCTGATTTTGTTATTTATATGAATTATTTTTATTTTGGTCCTTAAAAATAAATATATATAAACAATACATTTCGTCATAACTTTACATTTTGATCAATCTGATTATGTAATTTTTAGATATTAATTGACTGATGTTTTGATTAGTTAATCAGGTCTTGTGTTTTTACCAAAAACCTTTTTTTCGCTTACTTTTAGCTTCAGTAAAATATGTTGAAGTAGTGCTACTTTTAAAATGTCACTTTCATTGAATAATGTGGTGGTTATTTTACTTCAGTTAGCTAAATAACTAACCGAAGTAGTTAGAAGTATGTAGTAGTAGTATGTTGAAACAACATAATTCAACAATTATCTTCTACACACAACTTTTTATTAGAATAACTGAGTCTCTAACTAAAATCTGTATTTAATATACATAGAAATACTTTTTCTCTTCAATATCTGGTATTTAGACTTATTCATATTTCAGGTTTGAAATATATATCTTTTCATAAGTGTATATTTTTGAGTTCCAGTAATATTTTTTTTTCAGCTGCCTGAATAGATAATAATAAAACTGTGCTTACGGGAGGATTAAACAGATTGTTTTTTAAAAGAAAGTGTTAAGTGCAAACATTAGAAACATATAAAATCCTTCTCTCAAACTTAAAAAGTAAGCTCTTGATATTTGGCACTTTAATTTCTGCATGCACTGGCATAAACTCTGGGATGACATCTCAGTAATTTGTTGGACATATGGAAGAGAAACTGTTAACAAAAGTATCAATCTTCTCAGAGTAAAATAGATCCGATACCAACATTCACATTGGAATTTACATTATCAATATTTAAACGCCCAGCCCTAATAAAAATACAAAACTGAGTTGTCAAGGTCCCTCATAAAACACGTAGAAGATATACTAAGAGTCGTAAATAAATAAAATAAACCATAAAACTAAGAACAATAAAGGCACTGACAGCGATAATAAACATGATTCTGCATATAAAAAGTTACTGTGTAAAAGACCTGATATTTTTACTAGAATACTTCTTTTTTTTTTTTAGTAAACCGTATAGTATGTTACAAATTTGGGTAGTAAGTACAAGTTTCTGTATGTATTGAAACTTACAATACATACATTACCAAAAATTTTACCCAAAATTTTGGGTAAAATTTTAATGAGGCTTCATTTAAGATTCCAATCTAAAATGGAGTAATCATCTTGCTTCACCAGCAGGTGGCGACATTGTCAACATGCTACATTAAAATGGGAAAGAAGAAGATCGCGAACATCCACGAAGAAATCCAACGATCCTTCGAAAACTGTTTTACTTCGACATCATGCACTTATTGAGCTGACATTTTAAATGGAAAAAGATTCGGGAAAAGGTGAAACTCTTAAACGAAACAACTCTTAAAAAGTCATCCGCCGTCGTTTGGAGAAAGGAAAATGTATTAGCTTTCTGAACAATATGTCCGTGTATTCAGGCCAAATGTTTATTGTTTGACTAATATTTCAGGTCATTCTTTTTTCTTTTTTTTTCTACACAACTGAAATTTAAAAATAAAAGAAAACAGGTTTAATTATACAACCAAACCTACTTCTTGGTTTTAAGCTAACATTTGTCACAATAAACTATTATTGTACTTATTCAGTTGATGCACAATATCTAACGTGAATTCATTAGCTTACATTGCACAATAATTGCATTATAAATAACAAAACCAGATGTTAACATGCACTGTAAAAAGCACAGTTTCTGTCTCACTGACAATAAATGACACTGCTTTCTTGTTTTCAATTAGTTAAGATCACCAAATCTTTTTTCCCTTTTGTTAAATCTCAGAATAATGAGTTTCTTCAAATGTCTATGAATTCATAAAACTGGTTGTGATCATAAAATCAAGACAATACCATCCCAGACTCCAAAGACACCATAACCACTTGAAGTTATTCTGTTTTTATCCAATGTTTCTCACAGAAACAGAACCTGAATTTGTAAAAAAAAT
Source organism: Poecilia mexicana (assembly GCF_051168715.1). Classification (NCBI taxonomy): domain Eukaryota; kingdom Metazoa; phylum Chordata; class Actinopteri; order Cyprinodontiformes; family Poeciliidae; genus Poecilia; species Poecilia mexicana. Next base: position 17,548,899 of record NW_028263370.1, on the reverse strand, counting down.
ATTTAGCTTTGTTTTCCCTCAAGCTGTAATTTAGATATTTTTCTGTTCTTTCTCGGTTCTGAAGGACCTGAAGTTGGACTGTAGGTTTTGGTTTTTGGGTTTACACCAAATGAAAATGATGACAGAGACAGTAATAGAAGTGTAGGGTGTGGATTTTGAACCATGGACACGACTGATAAGGAGCGACGTCTTCTCTTCAGAGCTGAAGCGTACTAAACTAAAAGCTCGTTTTCTTATTCTAGACTAAACGAAAACTGATCAAACACCTTTCAGCGCTCTCTGAGAGTGGATAATTTAACTTAAGAGTTAACTTTAAAGAGTAGCGGCTCAGATTTTGTACAACAAAACTGCTTTATTACACTGTAGGCTCTGGTTTCCTGCTTACAGACGAACCTATTCCACCTTTACTCACCTATGGCACTTCCAGTAACGACATGGATCCAAACAGAGACAACTAGAGCGACGCATGTCCGACTCCAACCAGCGCCGTCCATGTTGGTCCGGTTGTGTTTCCCAGTGAACTGAACTGATCAGCTGAACCACAGGCGCTATGAATGGTGTGCAATTTCCCTCTCCCTCCTTCCCACCAATCATCTTTTATGACAGGCTGTAAAATGTTGCAGTGATGTTGGACAGTATCAAAGATCAAGGAGCACAGAGTGTCATTTCCCCTGAACAGTTTACAGCCTGCCTAAAAGGCCTGACTGACACCAGCTGCTCGCTCGGCCGGCCGCAGCTGCTGTGCTTTTGGTTTATGTTCCAGATGTGATTCAGTGTGAGGTTAGATATTTTAATTTATGGGTTTTTCTGAATCCTCCTATGAAAGCATTGCTATGATGAGGCCCTTGTAGATAGAGGAAAAAGTACTAAATGTACACAAAACAACTCTGAAAGTTTGAGAATAATTTCAGAAATTTTCTAGAATAAACAAGAAAATTTCTGAGTTTTTAAGTTGAATATTTTTGACTTTTAAAACTCAGAAAATTTCCAAAATCTGAAAATTTGTTTATTTTTCAAACTCAAAAATGTTCTTGTTTCTCAAGAAAATTTCTGAGATGAATCTAAAATTTATTTTTGATTTTTTTCTTGCAAACTTTTGACTTTTCACGTTCAAAAACCTCCTTGTTTTTCTAAAAAGTGTATGTAAATATACATAAAAAAACTAAATATAAAAAAACTAAATGTAATTGAGTTTTTTTTATATGTGTAAAATCTTTTACAGAGATGTTACAAAGGTTAAAGTGATCTCATTAGGAAGGTATGAGTCAGGAGATGAAATAATCCACACCAATATATATTCACGTACTTTGGCACGACAAATACAGTCATTGCTAATAAGATATGGAATAACAGTGATAATGCAAAAATGAGTTTAGTTTAGCTTTATTTTTTCAGTTGTGGGCAATCATATTAAATGACTAGAAAACTATATGAATTTAAATTATTTTCAAAAATGTCTCCATTCTCAGTGTCTCATGAATGTGATTTTCTCCTCATCTACCTGAAGTTCTTGTTTAGATTTAATGATATTCTGAAAGTTTTTATGTTATTCCATCAGAAAGAGGAAGCGTTTTAAAAACTTTACTTTCCTCTAGTCTTGATCACATTAAATTCTAAAAATATTACAAAAATATTTCTCATTTTATTTTGCATAAACTTTGAAAACAAACAAGCCTCTATGTATGTTTTGTCACTTATAAATGTGACATTTCTTCACAAAGGTTTTTAGATTTGCATATGAACTTATTTTGTCATAAATGCAGGTTTTATTTGATTTTATGTAAGAGTTTTGTTTCTATTTGCATTTTCCCATGTTAAATATGGATTTATATTTTAGATATGTTTATCAGTTCAATCATTCACACGTGTTTTTTCTCCTCCTGTGGCTTCATCTAGAAGAGAAACAATCACATTACATGACACACCCCATTAAAGATGGGAAACCTTTGAAAAAAATATTACGCTCTCATTTTTATGTCCCAAAAACTTTGTATTTTCACAGTTATTTTTGTTTTTAATCCACTGCATGATCACTGTTGTCCAGCACATTCCCAGCCAACGGTGAAGTCGTGACGCAGCACCGAGTTTATCAGAATATCATGTTTCCAAATTCCTGATTTACAATCCACCAGGTGTGGCAAAGTTTATAAAAAGACTCATTACCTGAAGGAAGTGCGTAAGAGCCAAAGTCAAGATATTTTCTGCATAGTCAGTTAAATCTGCCTGAAAAGGGAAACATCTATTTATGGGAATCTTTAGGGTCTTTAGCTGTTTTGGGTTTTTGGTGGATGTAATTTCATATGTTTTTTTAGCCCATTCAGCACTTACACTGCGCCTAATTCAACCTGCTCCGTCTCTCCTTTAAAGCACCTTGGACCCGTGTCCTTAGGTTTATTCAGCCATCTGTAAATGCCTGTCATTTAACAAGCTGTGAATAATTAAGAGAAAGAACATTTCATTCTGTTGTGACTTACACTTATATGTTAAGTATAATTTGCATTATTATTATTATTATTATTCGCTGAATTTAACATGATTGTACACAATTACAAAAGGGTGAAGTGAAACATATTTAAGTGCAAAGCATGATTTATTTTGGAGAGCGGAAGTCTTTTATTTTGAAGAATACTTAACAGGATATAGTTTTTTCTTATGTCATATCTGGCCTTCTGTTGATTTGGTTACGAACAGTTAGCAGCTGTCGCCGTTTTTGCTAAATAAAAACTGAACAGAAACATGTTTGCTTTTCATTCGGTGGGTAGAGAATCCAGAAATTTTACTCAAGTTAGAGCAGCACTTTGTATTGCCTTGTTGCTGAAAATATTCTATATAAATACAATTATGTTTACCTTCCTACTGAAATAAATAGTAAAAGTATAATAAAAAGTATAGCATAGTAAAACTACCCCTAAAGTAATTTTACTCAAATGCAAGTAGTTACTACATAACTCTGGGAAAAGAGGATGCATCTCTCTAACTTGACTTTACCTCAAAACAAATCAAGTGTATTGTCTTCCAGTCGTTACAGGAAGCAGCAGCTTCCAAAATGTCTTTGCCGCCATCTTTGCTCTTCTAGCTCAGCCTCCAAGCTTCTGCATCACCAGCAGTAATGATATTAGGAAAGACTTCAGGAAAGAAGATGGTGAGACAAATGAATAAATTAAGTTTGATTGTTTTTAAACATTAGTTTGTTGTTCAGGGTCTGCAGGAACTCATCCCTCAAAACTTGACCATTTATTTTGTGTTTTGTTTTATTATTAGACTCTCCAGGGCTTTAAAACAGAAACAAAAAAACCTGCAAAGACAAATAAACACCTGATTAAGGTGATTATTAATTTCAAAGCTGCTCTTTAGCAGAACTTGAACAGCAGGTGTCTCCACTGCTTCATGTCTGGGTCAGTACAACTCCAAGGTCTCTTCAGGGTAAAACATCCTTCTGATATTATTGCAGTTTTAGCTTCAGCTTCTTCAGTGGAAACACAGTGAAGGAAAGAGCCATCAGAGCCGTCAGGTAGACATTTGTTTTTGAAGAGTTTTAACAGAACACCACCGTTTGGTTTCAGACTAAACTGGACTTCAGTCCTGTTTTGTTGCAAAATGAAATATCTAAAAGTTTTTAAAAAGAAATAAGAGGCTTAGTTTGACTATTAGAATGTCTACTTTCTTCTCAACAGCCATGGCAGGTAAAATTAGTAATAAATGTTTATGTGTTTTTTGTCTTCTGACAGATCAACACCTGAGACAACAAAGGTAAGTTTCCCTGTTTGATCCTCCAAACATGCGCAGGTCTTGTTACTGATATGAATTATTGTAATCTTGGTCCAAATTTCTACTTAACTTTATATTTTGATACATCTGATGATGTCATTTTAAAATATTAAATTATTGATGTTTTGATTAAGTTACTCAGTACTTGAGTAGATTTTCTCCAAATACTTTTTTTTACCCTTATTTGAGTAATTTCTTGGATACTTGGATACTACCTTTTACTTTTAGTTGATTAAAATTATGTGAAAGTAGCGCTGCTTTTATGTGAGTACAGTTTTTGGGCATTCGACCTCCCTCTGGTAATATATACAGTCATTATATATTACAGAACTCCTTAAACAGCCATACCTGACCTGTGATTGTGTTAGTATTTAATTGAAACTGTGAAAAACAGATTTAAAACAGATTGAAAACCTTGAAAATCTGTGTTGTCTTTTTTTTTAAAACCTTTTTCACACTTTAGGTAGTTATTGAAACTCACATTTTCAAATAAATGTATCTCCAAATATGACAAAAGTTATGAGACCTAGTATTTAACATTTTCAGTGAGTGATTTAACATCTTAAGTCTATTACTGATAGGCAGAAATTGGTAACTTCAGTGTCAATATTTAGCACAAATTAGATCCCACAAGTTTGGAAAAATACTGAAACCAAATGTGCAGAGAATCCTGAAAGTGGATGAGATTTAAGATTTAACATCAGCCGTAGATATTCTAAGCGTACATGTAGCAGATACATTTATTTCAGATAAATGTTCACTTTTGTGTTTTAAAAACACTGAACTGAAAATGAACTGAACTGTTTCCAGATGGATCGCCTGTCCTTGATGTTTTCTCTGGCCGTGTTGCTGTTTGCTGCAAACAGTTTAGCGGCTGTGAACGAAGCCCAACTACAAAGACTAGTTCGAACAATCTTGAATCGGTAAGTTGAACTTCTTTATTTTTATAGGAAAACTGGTTGCAAATTGACTTCTAATATTTAAGTGGGTATAATTAAAGATGTTTGTAAAATATGTCTTTGTTCTTCCTCAGCTACAGACCAACATACTTCAGCCAAAGTCAAAGGTGCGTAAGTTACAACATTCATGATTTTGTAGTTCATCTAAACAACAGAACAGTCTGGAACTAAAAAAAAGGTGACATTTAATCTGTAATTTAAATTTAAAATAATAAACTAGAGAAATAATCTAAGCTACTTTTGACAGGTCTTTAATTAGTTTATAACAATTTCTACTTTTTGTTTATTGAGTTATTAAAAATAGTAAGTTGTAGAGTAGAGGTAGAGTCAACATTTTTGTTTTCATGTGTTTTAGGTTTGTGTTCTGGTTAAATAATAAAAACAGTGATGTTTGTGTGGAAAAATAATAAAACTTATTACACAGATCATCAAGTCCCATTGATTAAATCCACATCCTTAAACATCAGTTCTTGTTTAACTGTGAAGTACCTGCCTAGTTTGGTATTGGATTGGACTAAATATCAATCTACAGTACATCGATTGTTCATAAAGATTTTGTTGATCTGTTTTTTCCCCCACACATTTACAGTGTGTTTTAGTAAAATACACTGAAAAAACAGGCTTGGTGAATTTGTGAATTTATCTTTATATGTGATATTTTGTACACTAGTTAGATTTCTATTTCATTTGACTCTGTTTTTAAACTGTGTTTAGTAAATGTTTCTGTTTCTTTTGACAGGAAAAGCCCCATGTTCAGTCTGGTGGTGAGAATCCCGTTCAATAGTAAAACTAAGACGTATGATATCAGCCAAGTCCCTGATTATGGCAACGACGTAAGGAACACCATCATAGGCTGTGATGTGTACACTGGAACAAACATACTGGCAGCCACAGTTTTAAGATGGCCTGATGTTGTGTATCAGTGTCCGAATGCACATGTTCAGTGGCGTATGCCTCGGGGCAGCCGTGCTACAACTTGGGAAGAGGCGTACAATCTGAATCCGCGGTCATTTCGTGAAGGCACAGCTGTTCATGCAGAGTATCGGACTCTGGAGAACTTGAATACTTGGCTCAACAATCAAGATATAGGACAAGACCTGTTGCTTATTTACGTCTTTGCTTCTCCATGTACTACAAAATGTACAAACATAAACAATGAAGCTAATATTCTGCAATTCTTACAACACTATGTAAGGTTTAACATTGTCTTTGTGTTTTCTAAAGTGTTCCAGCCTAGAAATGCCATTATACCTACAGAGGTTATGCAGGTCGCTCTGAGGAACCTGGGGGGAACAATCGGTCTGCAGCGCGTATTTCGTTGTGATCATGTGAATAGTATGACATGTGTAAACTGCAATGATAATGGAAATGTTGCTGTGTGGTGTTACAATGATAATCATCAGCTTGGCTAAATAGCCAGGGGATAGACAGTAGATGGGGCTCCCATGATTCATTACATGAACTTTAGCTTTGCAGGAACATTGAGGTTTATTTTTAAAATAATATCTAAGTATTTGTTAGTCAGCTGAGTCCATGTCCAATGTAGCTTCATGTGAATGTAACCCAAACAATAAGGGATCAACTGATTTCACTGACCAAGAAATGATTATAAAAACTGTATTTTATATTTCCTCGGGTCGCTTTTGTGTACATTAAAGTTTGTTTCATAATCTAAAATATTAAATGTGCATTAAAAAGAAAAAAATAGATGAAATCTATGATTAAAAAAACTAACCTTTTCTGATGTGCTTTATATGTATATTTTTCTGACACTTGATGTACTTTTACAACATTTGTGTAAGTTGCAAACAGCTGTTGGTGTAAAATAACCCAGACTATTAAATTTGATAATTTCTTGAAATTGCGGCGTTATCAGAATTTATTTTATTGATTCATAATCTATTCACAATAATGATGTATTTACTGGACTTTTTTTTTCTTTTATGCCTTGGTTTTCCCTTCAGAATAAAGCTTTGCTCAGCATTAAGTCTGTTTTATGTTTATTTTTATTAGGAAACAAGTTTCTGGTCTTATCACAATAAAGTAAAAATTTCCAAAGTTTTGACCAAGAAGAAAAAAAAGACAAACACAATTTGACAAAAAAAATGCATCTAAGAAAAACTGAGGTTTTATTATCTTTATAAAAATAAATGCTGTGACTGAAGTGAAGTCAGTTTGTCAGTGTGCTTCTTGTGCTGCTGATTTAATAAAATCAAAAAAGCTTAGATTATGTCTCATGAATGTACATTCAGTATCCCATCAGGAGAGAAAGAACTAGAAATGTTTGCAAATTTATTAAAAAAGAAAAACTGAAATATCACACATGGTCACGGATATTTTATTTATTTATTTACTTAGATTTGTAAAAAATTTCTACATTTCTTTTTTTTCTGTATATGGGATGCTGAGTACATTCATGAGAAGTAATATGAACTTTTTTGATTTTAGCAAATGGCTGCAATGAAACAAAGAGTGAAAAATTGAACGGGGTTTCAATAATTTCCAGTCCCACTGTACCTGTTTAGTAAGTTTTCTTTGTTCAGGGCCACTAAAGGCTCGACTGAACCGCGTTTCGTCCGTACATGACTTGCAATCAAGCACAAATGTGTATTTGATCACATAAACAGAAGCGTTTTTACAGCTAACTCATACTAACTTCCTCATATGTTTCTAGAAGCAGAAGTGCAGAAAGAGATGAACAAACCATATTTTCTAATCTCTGTATCTCTGTTTCCATCTGCAAGTTAGAATGAGGCGGCAAAACTGGTTTAGGCATTTCTCACCATCTTGAGTCTTTCAAAGGACTTTTCAGAGATAAGGTTGAGAAAATGATCTGTTCTTGCATGATTAGTTTCAAAAGAGGCGAAGACTGGTCACACATGCAAACATTCACATGCTGACATAAACTCATCCAGTTATGAACATAAACTCCAGCAGCATATTTCTCTCATGTTATACCATCACAACATGATGACAGTTTTAACAGTTAAATATCAAATATATATATATATAAACATATCTTTGTTAAAGTTACTTACTGCAGCTTTATGGTCAAATGTGGTTTGTTTTATTATCAGATCTATGTAAAATTAGTTTTATCATTTCATTAGCATAGCTCAGTGTTGTGGTCAAGACCACCTAACCCGAGACCAAGACAAGACCAAGACTTTTAGGGTCCGGGACCAAGTCAAGACCAAGACCAGCAGCCCGCGCTACATGACACAATAAAATGTAAAATATGATCAAAATTGCTTCTCAAATTGATATGAAAGATCCATATTCCCAAAAAACACCTAGACATTAAATACTTAATACATTTTACCAATATTAAATATTTCATCTCTGTGCTACAATCTGAGGTGGTCTCGTGCCATCCCTAAAAAGATAACGCCCTGGGCGTTTGCCCATATTTCTCATGTCAGAAACCACCACTGTCTGCGTCATTAAACATAGCAATTGAGGCAATGCCCTGACGGTAAATAATGCTCAACTATGAGCACTGACCAAGGAACAACAAGCCAGAAGTAACCAAGCACAAGACGCTCATCGTGACTGTTCTCTCCCTCTCTCCCATTACATGAAGCCAGGCAATCTGACACCATGGCAGACATTACGGCTGCTGCTTTGAACAAAAATAATCAAAGAGCAATGTGCATTCTCTGCATGCTCTTTCGTTTTTGTGTTTTAGTTATTTGTCAATTTAAAAAATATCAACGTACATAATTAAATAAAATAATAATAGCTACTGCAGTGTATGCAGAGCATTACAAGAACAAAGAATGGGTGTTCTGTCAGGTCAGATCGTCATACGCTTAGCACAAACTCACGGCTATATCTGTCAGACACGTCATTACCATAAGATTTCATTTAATCAGCAACATAGAATCATGACGTAGATCGTCATACACTTTGTTATTAATAGTTGTATGGCATCTGTGGTGTGCTGTAGTAGCGGAGGGGTTAAGCACAACCCACATATGGAGGCCTTAGTCCTTGACGTGACCATCGCAGATTCGATTCCCAACCAGGTGACCTTTGCCGCATGTCTTCCCCTTCTCTCATTTCCCACTTTCCTATCAATTAACTATCAAATAAAGACCACTAGAGCCAATAAAACCTTTAAAAAAAAAGACGTTGTATGGGATCCTGACTTAGCGATTAAGTGGGTTAATGAGTTTTACATGGACGTGTATTGTAGCTGACTCCAGCTGCAGCCAGACCTGCTTTAAGTACACTTTGAAACCATGACAATGCATGTATATCTATATAGTTATCTTTTTTTAATTTTTTTTATTTGTTGGCTCTGGTGGCCTTTATTTGAAAGTAGTTTGACAGGAAGGAGGGTAATAAGAGAGGGGGAAGACATGTGGTAAATGTTGCCAGGCTGGGAATTGAGCCTGTTACTCCTGGCATGAGGACTAAGGCCTCAATGCATGGGTTGTGCTTTGCCCCTGCGCCACCACAGCACCCCCTATATAGTTATCATTGAAAACAATTTAATGACTTATGTTTGTCATAGCTTGTTGCGTATGGTGAACTGACAACTCCTCTGACTGTCAGACTTAATGTGCATGCAGGCATGGTACCCACTGCATGTATGCTATTCTGACAGTGTATGGCTATCTGATAGAAGAACGGCTCTCAGTGACACTTCAGTCCTATCTAATAAGTAAAGAGCCGTGCAGAAGAGTCGGACTGTTCCTGAATGTCACATCACTATATTGCAGACTTTTGGACACAACGTGGTCCCATATTTGTGTCAGTCAACACCTCCGCACAATAATTCATCACAGTGAGTGACGACTTTTTTTCATCACAAATGCTTATGTGTCTCTATACAGCTAGCTTTGCTAGCATCACATCAACGGAGCTTACCTTTCTTTGAGCTACTTTTCTAAGTGACGAAAAAAGTTAGACATTGTCCCCATCGTCTGTGAAAGCGAAGCGCTGCTGAGTTAGATCCGATGGATCATAAGAAATCCGACCAGACATCTTCAGCCGCTGAGAGGAAACCACTGCGCATGTCTCAGAGCGCCGCGTGCGAGTGAAAGGTGGGGGGAGGTGGAGTAACAGAAACACGTAATTGCTTGGATTTTAATTGGTGCGTTTTGCATCCACTGAAAACAAAGATGTTAACAAATAAACTGGACAGTATGCTGCACGCTTAGTGATATTTTCACAGTTGCGGTCTTGACTGGTCTTGAAATAAAATGCCGAGTCCTCAGAGCCCGAGACTGAGACAAGACCGAGACCAAATGCGGTCGAGTCCGAGAGGAGACCATCAAAAAATGGTCTCGAGACCAAGACCGATCTCGACACCTGCATAGCTTAAGATGGAATATCTTGAAATGTGTCAAATAATTCTACATATCAATAAGTAAATAAATACTTATAAGTACTTATAAGTATTTATAATAAATAAGTAAATAATAAATAAGTAAATAAATCCTAGAAATTTTTACTTATTTGTGCAAAACCAAATCATTATTTCACAATATGTCAGAAGAAATCTGTCCTCACCTGGTTAAAGAGCCACATTTCTCTATTATTTTACTCACAATATCAAGTTAAAATAACTTATTTTACTTTAGAATAATTTAAATTCTTGTTTCAAGTTGCATGAACAAAATTTCTGACCTGATGATGAATTTTATTAAACTTCACAATGAATTCAGCTCAGAAACATTCAGTGTGAACAGGACTTTATCCTCAGGCTTTAAAATAAACATTTTCCTTAATAAAACACCAGAGTCGGATCAATGTGACGCTCTTCCATCTCAGGATACAGAAACATGCCGCTAAGCATTCTGGGAAATAGTTCCCACTCCTGTCTTTTTCTTCTTTCAGTTTTTTAAGTGCTAACCTAAAAACTCTAGTTTATTAAACTCTTGTAGGTTTGACAAAATTAATAAAAAGTTAACACAACTTACTGCTGTAAGTTTATCTTTCACAAACTCACATTTAGGTTCAAAATCTAAAACTTTACATTTATTTAACTTAAAGAGTAGAAGACAGTAGACACAGCTAAATGCAGCTCAATTCGAAGTCAGTTATTGTAATGCAGTTTTATTACTACCCTGCACAAAGTTAAAATATAATTATTTGCCCTTTCTCTCAGATAAACTGGACATTTCAATAACAATATCTACTATCACTACACATTGGAGTCATTTTACATGAATGAATTTGAATGCCACTAACTGCTGTGAACGTTAAAGATAAAACATGCTCATAGAAGCCTTTCCAAAGGCGTGACAAATGCAATAAAGACCATCAAGCATACTTGTTTTTGAGTATTTCAAGAAGTAAAAAGTTATGTCTAATGTTTCCTCTACTCTTCTGTAAAACGTCTCACCAGCAATAAATGTAAATGTCTGTACTATTTTATTGGGAATCTCTTAAAAGTAGACATTAGGAGAAAGGAGAGTATTGGGTGGGAAACCCAGGCAGACTGAGGTAAAATACACAAAATCTTCCCAGAAAGGCTTCAATTAAAGTCTGAAACAGGAATTATTACACTACACCCTGTTTAGGTAATTGAAAAATGCTTAAAATAATGTAAATTTTTAATCCTGTGTATTTGGAAAATCTGATAATGACCATTTCTAACAATATTTAGTAGTATATATCTTTGAATTTGAAGTCAATGTTGTAATTTTAAAGATGTTTTGGGGTATTTGCTCCAAATTCATAAAGAAAAAAACGGATACCATCCTTATCTTGGAGTCCCTTGCTGTTACTTTCTTTTGAATAATAATAAAAAAACCCAATTTGAATGTTTAGATAAGATTCCAATGACTTTTGAAGGCAAACAGCCATCCACTCATTTCTCTATAAAAATGCCATTTGGCTGCTCAGTGGATTCACCGCAGGGAGCGAACTGAAACAGGAAACCTTCTGAAGCTCCATCTTTCAGGTAAAAAGACACATTTTAATGAAAAACACTTTGACAGAAGGAAGAATTTGTTAAAATGTGACTTTGTTTTGAACTACAGAGACTCTGATGTCTGTTCCAAAATGCTATAGTACACATATGGCAGAAAATATTTAGATAATCAGATGTTTTCTTCTTTTTAAGCCTTTTAAACAAAGGAATTGCTTTAAGACGCAATAATGTAGGTGAGATGCTGAAGTTCTCCTCAAACTTAAACTATTACATGTTTTACTCTATAAAGAATCCAGAAACACTCCAGTCTCTCTTTCACTGACATATATTTTAAATTTCAGCCTTTATTGTCCTCCTTGTTTATAGTAGCTTTTTGTCACAGCTCTGAATTAAAGCATCTTTTAATCAAACAGCTGACTGGACTTTGTGTGATGGTTGTGATTGTGGGACTTCTTCTGTCAACTGGAGCCACGGCTGAAGAGCAAAGTCCACACGACAGAAATGCTCGAGGTTTATGGAAAAAAATAAAGTAAGTCACTGGACTCATGGAATATGGTACATTATTAGTGTTGATGCACACTGTAAAACATTTGAGCCGCATTTAGTTGTGTCTACTGTCTTCTACTGTCTTTAAAGTTTTAGATTTTGAAGCTAAATGTGAGTTTGTGAAAGATAAACGTACAGCAGTTAAACCACCTTCAAAATGTTTTGTTGTTTTATAAAACTACTTCAGTTTGGCAAAGTGGTGGAGTCAAAACCTGACTTTCAGAGCAGAGAGGAGTAAACTGACGCATGTAGCAATGCTGGCAATGGATATTTTCAGAAAAACCTGATTCAGTTTGTTACTTCACTGGTTAAATAGTCCCATATACTTTGATAAATGCTGCTCAGACTTTACACGTTTTCTAAAATCTCATTGAAAACCTTTCATTATATTTGGGTTGTAGTAACTTAAAAATGCTCAGAAAAACTGCATATTCTGTTTGAAGCGTCATAAAAACCTCTACATCATTACACTACAATGAGCTCATATAACCTTTATGCTGCAGACGGTTATCCTAGCTTATTCAAATGCATTATTTATGACCCAAATGCTGCTGAATGGTGAATTTAGCTCATAGTGCTAAATGAGCCAAAACAAGGAAATATGCATTTAAGGGTGTTACAGATGTAGTTTTATTTTACCACTCAAAATGATATATTGTTTTCCTTTTTTATCACAAGGCTTCAGTTTATATTGTCATCCTAACAAGCCGTGTTTTATTTCCTACCAGGGACAAACTCACTGGAAAAGCAAGTAAACCAGAAGAAGCTCCAGCATCTTCAAACGGTGAGGCAGCCTGAATCAAAATGATCTAATCAAATCTGTATTAAAACTGTACATTTTTAATCCAGAACAAAGAAATAAAAGTGGGATAATTACAAATGAAGGAAGTATTTTTTAGGTTATATTCCTGCCTTTAAAACAAAATGATCTGCAAAGTATTACATTGTTTTGTCAAACTGTTTTTATATTACAGTGCCAGAAGTCCAAGAGTTGACTCAATTTCTGTTTAATTTTAACACATTCAACTTATTTATATTGTCACTGTTCTTTCAGGTGCAGGTGATGGAGAAAATTAGCAACAAGGACCTGAAGTTACCAAGAACTTCCCTTCAAAATGCTGCAACATAATTTCACTTCATGTGCTTGCAATAAAAATCCCACGTCTTGTTTCGTTATTAAACAGCTGATTTATTGATTTACCGTTATAATAAACCTGGTACTCATAACAAAAAAACTGTCTCATTAGAAGTCATTGCATTTATGTAAATCACTCGGTTTGCTCAAAATGAAAACTTAAAACCACAGGATTACAAAGGCAATGTGACTGTAATTATTTCAGTCGATTAAAAATGTAAATAAGCACAGATGTGTAAAACCAGAAGCAACCTCATAGTATTCATACAGAGAAGATATGAAGATCTCTGTTTTTAAGAAAATAAAAATCTGACCATCATCAATAGTCTATGTAGAAAAGACAAAAGAATCAGGACTTAAAAACTTGAGAAAAGAATCAAAAACTGTCTAGAAACAGGAGAAAAGCATAAAGCTTCAGATGAGCATCAACAGATGAACAAACAAAAAGTACAAAGATCATTATAAAAACAGCTATACAAGGAAATTAGACACAATTATATAAAGTTTGAAATATTTTATTTTTTTAAAATCATTGTCAACATTTCTACTTAACTTTATATTTTGGTCCATCTGACGATGTAATTTTTAAATATTAAATGATTGATAATTTGATCATCTACTCAGTCCTTAAGTAGATCTTTTACTTTTTTACTCTTGAGTTTTTCTTGGACTGTTACTTTTTACTTTTTCTTGAGTAAACATATGTTGAAGTAGTAAAATTTGTAGATACTTTACCTACCACTGTTTTCATTTAAGTGTTTTGTAAATAACCTTCAGAGTTCAGAGTCTTTGCTTTCAAACTATCATCAAATCTAGCTTAGTTTGTCTCGACTTCTTTTGGTAACCATTCAAAAGCAAACATGATGAATGCAGATAAGAGATGTTGTGAAAATGTGTTTTGCACCACAGCTTTTCTGACGGTCATTACCTCATGACGAAGCTTTTCACAGTTCATGTAGCTCTAAACTGCAGCGACACGCCGTTCTCTCTGCAGACAGAAAAGAGGAAATGAACGTGTTGCAAAAACAGCAACATTACACATTAAAAGTCACGCTGGCATTTTCTACATATCATCCACCTGACAACATAAAATCTACTCTGATGTTGAAATATGTATTAGAAACTTTCTTTTCCTCTCTGGTTTATTTCAATTAGAATAATTTACGTCCAAGTGAAGGCTTTTTTTTTAGAATTAAAATATGTTTACGTTAAAAATGTATACACTGCAAAACAAGTACGTTATAAATCCTAACAAAAACCAATTTGTAATCCTATATCTCTTGACACCACTGTACACTTTTCTTATTACTGATGCAAATTCACAAAACATGGAGTGAATTAATGAAGAAGCTGCTGTCAGCTTTGCACACATGAAATGGTTCCCACAACAGTGAGACCAAGGAGAAGTTTTTAGTTTTTAATTGGCTGATGATATCAGTTTTATGTGGCCAAACCATTACGCAAATAGCTGGTGTAAATACATGTATATTTACATGTGAAAAATGCACAAAAATTCATTTGTTTCAAAAGAAACATTCACAAAATGATCAAAATATCTTCAGCTAGATAGTTATCTCAGTCATTCACCAGTTTCTTACATCAGTCTTCCAGCTGTTAGATGTTTGAGGTTTCATGTTTGTAAAGCAGTTTTAAGTCGTCCATGTTTGGGTCATTGTTATGTTGTAGTGTCCAGTTCTGCTTTAGGTTAATAATCATTTTTATGGAAAAGGGTCTCATCTTTTCCTTAAGCTCCTTCTGATGATGGAGAGTTAAGGCCATAATAAGGCAAAACGAAAAAGCAAAATGACAAGAATAAAGTTACAAAATCATAAGAATAAAGTTGAAACATTAGAATTAATTTGTATGAGACTAAAGTCACAAGAATAAAATTGTAAGAGACTAAAGTCACAATATTGCAAGAATAATCTTAATATTATGACTCGTAATACTATGACTTTATTCTTGGATTTTTTTAACCTTATTATCATATAACATAGTTGTCCAAATGTTACGACTTTATCCTTGTAATATTATTTTCTTCATTTTTTTTAGAGAAGCCCTAACACTCCACTGTCCTGATGCACAGTTGAATTAATGGTGGATTTTATTATGGTTCAGGTCCTGCTGCAGAAAAACGTTCCCACATCATGACTCTTCCAGCGCTGTGCTTCACAGTTATGATGCTCTTTTGCTTTTTTCTTGCGTTTGATTCATGCCATGTTTTCTGTTCTGGGAGGGAAATAAATAATTTTAGACTCAGCTGTCCAAAGAATAGTATTTCTAAAAAGCTGAGTTAGTCGGTTTGGTGTCAGCCACCAAAACCTTTTTGTGGTTGCATTGATTTCCACATTCAAACAAATTACAGAAATAGACAAAAGCGTGCATCAGGATATAGCTTCACACAATCTACTTCCTAGATCTTTTATCTTTTTTAATCCCCCAACTAATTTAATAATTTAAATTAATTACATTTTTACAAACTTCAAATACTCAAATATTCAGAATATCCTCTTATTAGCTCCTGTTTGCTTTCTTATCTACGTGTCAGAAAGATGATGAAATATAACATTTCATCACATACCAGTACGCGCTCCAGCAGGGGTTTGCTGTGACTGAGAGGCTTCTATAAGAGAGGCTTCAGACACACTGAAGATAAAGCTCTTCAGTGTGTCAGCTTCATCAACACGTGGACAAGTGGAGCAGAAAACCTCTGAACTGCATCTCATAGAGGTAGAACATTTAATAAAAATACTTCTTTTCACTCTTTAAATTAAAACTGGCTACTGTTAAAAATAAATAAAACATTTGTTGTTTGTTTGGATCTTTTAGGGCAGCTGGACCAGCGAATTCAGCTGGCTACCGACAGGAAGGTGTAACATTTTTTAAGATATTTTTTATTAAGTAATAAAACAACAAAGCATATCTGTAAAATAAGCATCTACAAACTCAAATTAATAGGCAGTTTCTTACAATGCAATAATACTAAAATATAAGCTTAAAATATTTCTTTTGTTATGTGAATTCAGATAATTTACTTTGTAAATTTTTCCTTGCTCAGATGAAAAGCCTGTTCTGGGTGACTGTGGTCTTCCTCCTGTCTGCTGGAAACACTCTGGCTGCTTTAGACCAGAAATGGCTTTCAGATATTGTGCAAACCATCAAGAACAAGTGAGTAATAGATTTGTTTTGTTCTACCTATAAGCTACAGAAGCAGAGAGAGTGAAGCATAGAAAACTATGGCCTTGAACTCTCTATAGTGAGAACTGACTTGTGCTCAACAGGGCTGAATGTAAGCAAATATTTTTTGAGCTATGTTTTCATTATTAAGACTGTAGTTTTAATATTGAAGACCCAACCTGATGCTTCACTTGGATGCTCCAGTTTTGCTAAATAAGCCTCTGATTTCAAATGGTTTTATAACCTGAAGTAAAAACAACGTTTTCTCTGCCATTACCGCCGTTTTTTGGCTTATAATCCACAATATACCATAACAAAAACCAGTGGCCCTAGATGCCAAAGGAGAAACAATGTATGTTAGTATAAAAATATCACACTTTGCACGTGTTTTGTACTTTGATTTGGGTTTCTACTACCAGTACTTTTAAAAACAACCCAAGCTCTTACAAAAAATCCCCACCCAGACGTTTTTGGCATCAAGTTGATATTTTTTAGTGTGTAAAAAAAGGACCCATTTCAAAAGCCTTCTGAATGTAACGACACCAATCAGACGGCACTGCCCCTCTAGCAATCCCAGCAGAACCCAGAAGTTACCTACCAACCCTAGCAAAGCCCAACCTGTCGCCTAGCAACCCAAGCAGAGCTCCAGCACATTTTATAAGCTGGTTTTACTGCTGTATGCTCTGTACAATGGCTGCTGGAAAACACAAGTGTCTTGTTGTTAGCTACTGTTCAGAAACCATTTGCTGCATTTTTGTTGTTGGTTGTGCAGGAGGATCTACTTCTGCTTTTCAAAGATGTACAGTCATATGATTGTGCATGTGTTTGCCGCCATTTTAACATGCAAGTGTAAACTTTGAGCAGCAGCTTATTTGGATTTAAAGTGATTTCATGAACATGTTTTGTTTGGCCCATAGACCTGTCCTAATCTGTTCAAGTCTTTACTAAAAACCTTCTACCTTATTTCAATGTTTTACACTAAAACCAATACTGACAGTTGTGAAATGTTTTTCTTTGACAGGTATCAGCTGGGTGACACCTCCAGTTGGGCTGTAAATATACCACAGAACCAAGATCCAAGCCGTCTGATGGAGGTTCTGCAGGAAGACCCACCAGATGCAGTGAAAATAGCGGTTTCAAAGGGTGACGTGTATCAAGGCAAAAGAATGACAGCATCAACACAGTCACTCGCAATATCCCATGTGCTAGAGAAAATAAAAGTCAGCCAAACAGGAAACCAGGGCAACATCATCATAATCTATTCTGAAAAATACCAAAATATAAATGAGAATGGCATTGCTGCCAACATTAACAAAATCATTCAAAGTTGGGGACGTTACGTCTTTGTATTTTCCAAAGTAGTTGATGTTGCTGATGCTGGGATGCCGACAAGGGCTGAGCTCTTTAAGCAGCAGGAGCTTTCCAAATTTGGGCTAGAAAATATATTTCGTTGTTATGAACCTGGTGGTTCTTTCCAGTGCACAAGCTGCGGCTCTGTTGAAAATGTTGCTCCTTCTTGTCTTGTAGACACACCACCATCAAATGACGTCACAGAGTTGGAAAAACGCAGAATTCAAAAAGCTAGAGGAGGTGGAAGGGGGAGGAGAGGAGGAGGAGGAAGACGTAGGAAAGGTGGCGAGGTGAGGAGGGGAGGAGGAGGAAGACGTAGGAAAGGTGGCGAGGTGAGGAGAGGAGGAGGAAGACGTAGGAAAGGTGGCGAGGTGAGGAGGGGAGGAGGAGGAAGACGTAGGAAAGGTGGCGAGGTGAGGAGGGCAGGAGGAGGAAGACGTAGGAAAGGTGGCGAGGTGAGGAGGGCAGGAGGAGGAAGACGTAGGAAAGGTGGCGAGGTGAGGAGAGGAGGAGGAGGAAGACGTAGGAAAGGTGGCGAGGTGAGGAGAGGAGGAGGAAGACGTAAGAAAGGTGGCGAGGTGAGGAGAGGAGGAGGAAAACAAGGCAATGTGGGAACAGTAAAACAATGTCCATTGCGTCGCAAGGTGGGAGGAGGAAGAAGTACGAAAGGTGACAATATGGCAAAAGGAGGAAGACGCGCATCAGGTGGCAGGTCAAGAGGAGGAAGAGGAGGACGTGCAAAAGGTGGCAGGTCAAGAGGAGGAAGAGGAGGACGTGCAAAAGGTGGCAGGTCAAGAGGAGGAAGAGGACGTGGAAAAATGTAATAGGGTAAAAGGAAAAGATAGGCCATACAAAATATGGTAGGGTGAGAACAGGCAAAGTGTCTAAAACCAGAAAACAAGGACAAAAAGCTGTCATGGGTTTTGAGGATACAATAAAGCAACTTTGAAACCAACAAAGTATTGATCATTCTTAATTTTTAAAATCTAATACTGTCAAGTAAAAAAGTTGTTTTCAATGAAATAATGTTGCCACATATGTCTATTTTTAAAAAGCATCCATACTGAACATTGTAACACATTGTTTGCCTGCATAAAAAGTAAAAAAAATAAACTTATAAATGTGTTATTTGTGGTTTTGTACAGAAAACTATATAGCCTTGCTTTTGTGCATGTAAACGGTTTTAAAATTTGTGTAAATACGAACAGAAGCTGCTCACTGGAATAAGAAAAGCAACTATTTTGTAATGCTATTGCTTTAGAAAGAACAGTATTGGTAACCCAGGAGTTCAGACTCCTGGGTTACCAGTGAGGTACCAATGAGGTACCAATGAGGTACCAATGAGGTATGAGGTTGGTGGCAATAGCAGGGACCAATGCATGCTAATTCTGGGCATTGCAAAAAGGTTTTTGAGTCAAAGGTTTTGGGTGATATCTTGCTAGATATCACGTATCTAGCAAGAAAGACATGGAGGTTGTGCTTCTGGGGGCAACAATGTTTGTCGGGAGAAAAATTAATCTACCAGGAAGGTTGTGATAAGGAGGAACAGCTTCCCCACACTGAATCTGAGCTTTGCTGGCATGGGATGTCCAAGCAGACGGTGTGTTTGTTCAAATGTGTATTTTGTATCCTGTCAATGGTCTACTGGTCGATTTTGTAATCATCAGACTTGTGGTATTAGGTCAGAGCTATGAACTGAACACCACCTGGTAGGGAGTTTCATCAACTGGCAGGGAGGCTGCGGGCAGACCTGGGTCTTGTTTGTGAAAACAAGGAGTGGTGGAAGTTGTCAAGATAAGGAAGGAAGTCTTCAGGTTAGACTGGAAGACTACCCTGAAGTAGTCTCTTGAAACAGCTGGCAGGTATGGTCAGACGGCCTGCAGCTTCTGTGGTCATACAGGCAAAGATGTAGGAATAGGAGGAATTCAGAAAGGCTATGGAGAAAGACTTTTGTTTGTCAAACAAGGAAATTCTACAACTTAGAAAGAAAAACAGGTTTGGTTTTTTATTGACAATGAAATGAAGGAGGTCACTGAGGGAGTCAAAAAAATGACAGGCACCTGGGCGGTAAAAGACATGCTGAAGGCTCTGGACATTGTGGGGCTGTTGGTGTTGATACGCCCTGGCAGTGTTAACCAGGACAGCATTATCAGGGGTGGTGGTCCAAACTTTCAAGTGTACCTTGAGGACCAGGGTTGGGAAACACTGCATTAGACCATGTCTGCTACTTTTAACATATAAACAGGCACATTAGCCTTTCTTGCACATGCTGTACTTAATAAAAGGCACTATTAGCACTTCCATTCATTAAGTACTCTGGTGTTGCCTCAATTTGAATCTCTTGAAGTTGCTGATAGTGATATCTCCAATTCTGTTTTCTGGAAGATGTGAATGACATTACTGACAGTTGTTTTCAAGCGTTATTCTTTACATCCTGACGTCATGCATAACTTGAATGACACAGTGACCCGCAATAACAATCAATTTTCAAGTTGAGATTCTGCGCCGTTTTTTGGAACCACCTTAGCGGTATTGCAAGCCGGGTCAAGCTAAGTGTTGCACAAAAGCAATTTTAATAGCAGCAGACTGGATTTGTTGATTGGCCTGTGGATTTATGTCCCTTGATGAGCGCAGACAACAACAACTGGATGGAGAAAACTGTAACAAGCCAATTAACTAAGAGATTTCAAAGAAACGGGCCTCCCAAGGAAACGCACGCAAAATGACATAATCAGAGAGTCAATAGCTCCTGTGCACGACCCGCACACTTTTCCATATTCCTGACCACGTTCCCGCCTGTGTAGTGAGAAACACGTTGCCAATGGCGACGCACCCAACTTGATTAGAACCAAACAAGACATTAACCAACTGGACTGAGACTTTACAACGGAGAAGGAGCTGCAGGGATGAAAGCTGTTCGTTGGCCAGCCTTTCTCCAGCCTTGCCCTTCATATATTGTAATCCTTCAAAATGTTGTTTTAATGTAGTTGTAAAGCTAATCATTTAAAGCAGCATTCATATAAGGCAGGCTGCATGAAGGTGATTTCATGTTGAATCTGTTGATCATACAACACACATTTAGAGTTAATAGAGTAATTTTAAATCAGCATGGACAACAGAGTGGTTAAACTGCTTTTCTAAACATACACAACCAACATGCATAAATGCAGAAGCTTAATGCAGCCATTGCTGCATTTTAGGACACATTTTGCTGCCTCACATGCATTCTGACGGATATTAACAAGCGATGTGCAGAAATACTGAAGGTTGTGATCAACGATATGGTGATGTGGACAACATCAAGTCAAAGCTGATCAGATGGATTGACTGACTAGAGATACCACTGAAGAATAATAACCTTGTTGATATATCCCATGCTTTAAAACTTCAAACACATGGCAGATCTGTGAAAATGTCGGGTCATAATATATGCAAACTTATGACCATTTAGGTGCAAGGACGCCTTAATTGAGTTATTTGCAAATGTATTGCTTTAAGTGAAATACTTTTACACCTTTTTAAGTTCCTCTTCCCTGAGTTAACTGGTACAAAATACAAATAATTGGAAGAGGACGATCCATCAGACATATGTTCTTATTACACCAAATATTGCAAAACCCTGAAGACGATAAAAACTTTTTTTTCTTGCTAAACACAAGTAAGATATTCTTGAGCAATCCATTATTTTAGCACAATTCTAGTAAAAGCACCTATCAATGCTCGAGGCGGTTCAAGTGTGATAGGTTTGGCCTAATTTGCAGGAGTTGTCTAATGAGGTGTTCATTTTCTGTTCACACATATAAAAATCACTTCCCAACCGAGCGTCATTGTAGCAGAACTGGAAGTAGCGTCCAGACAAAGTGGAAGACTCCTTGTGCATCTAAACGAGAGGTAACAATTTTATTATAGCAACTTCTTGACTAAAAATGCACAGCAGCTTGGATTATTTTTGTGTTGCATAGTCCTCATCTGTGAAAAAATTAGAAAACTTTCAATTGCAAAAAAGTAGTTTAAAATTTCATACATTTTTAACCAATAACTCAGTTTGCCAATATATAAATAATCTCTAATACAATATATATATTTTTAAAATTTGAACTATAAAACCTTGCAATTTTCTGTCATTTCATCAGACCTGCAGCTGGCAGATCCCTCTGGAAATCAGCAGGAAGGTAAAACTATCAATTTATTTATATTTTCAAATTTATTTGATCAGGGACAAGACATTCCCTGGTCAAGATTTTTAACCTGTAAAACTAACGAGACAAAGAAACCTATTTAAAATTAACAATAAAATGAGACTTGAATATACATATTAAAATATAATCATTGCATCGTTTGTCATGAACTTGGTTGCATGCTTTTATTATTGTCTTAATGTCGGATTTGATCCATTCAGATGGCTGCCCTGTGCTGGGTGGTTCTGGGTCTGGCCGTCCTCCTGTCTCCTCAACGCAGTTTAGCTGCTGTAAACCAGGACTGGCTAACCAATATCATACAAAACCTCAAAAATGAGTAAGTTTTAAATCAGTTTTCATTGTTTCTTGTGTCTTTTATCCTCAGGAATATGAGACTGTATCAACTTATTTACAGGTTATTTGTAATTCAATTTGTCGAATTAAAAAACCAGAGCAGTAGCGATGCAGAGCCAACTTGGATGCTGGGAATTTGCAAAATCACTGGAAAAAAGGCTACAGTGGACTGAAAAGCCTCATACAGTATTATTTTAGGGAAAGTTGAAATTATAGAGAAATACTCTCTCAACTGAATAACAAAAATAATAAAACTGATATAGAAAAAGGGTCAGTGATTGTGTTTCTGTCAACATTTTTTTACTTGCATTTTGAAGTATTGCATTAGAAAACGAAATGTCAAAATCCAAATTATCTTCCTCAATTTCACAATTTTTTTTACACTCCCTTTAAGTTCTTTTTGGCTTCTCCAAAACAGAGATAATGCGCTAAAAGACAGACAAAAACACATATGCTGAATAAGTTCTGGCGTAACGTTCTTTGTGGTTCAGGCATGAGAGTTGCAGATTTTTTGTACAGGTTTGGTGTAAGAGCAACAATTTAGCCATAAAAGGCCAGAAGGTGACAGAACATTTCTGCACTAGAAATCACAACAATCACCGAATCATTTTTAATGGTTTATCATCTGTTTTGCTTTGTCCACACTCCACTGAACTTCAAAGGAAATAGTAATTAAATCACCTACAGTGTTTTAGAGAATCGCAGCTTTAGCCATACTGGCCAAAATGCCTCTCCTCTGATGCCACTGTCCTGCTCCTGAATCAAATGAATTGTTTACAAAAACTTGCTGACATCCTTAGGAGGTAATTAAACCTTTGTTGACTGAGGTGTTGAAGCAGGAATGCATCCAAACGTCGTAGGACAGAGGCACTGGAGATGTAGACGTCCGCTCTGGATGATGCACCTCATTAAGATTTTAAGATATTACTTAAATTGACGTTTCCGCCACCTGGTGGCGTCACGTGGTATTTCAGAACTTTCATGGACGTTTTTTTTTTCTTTTCTGTATCAAGTTTGGGAAAAGATTTGATTAACACAGGAATCTGGGACGGATCAGCTTTTTTTAAATTTATTTATTTTTTGTTCATATCTTAAACTAAACAACCACTTAATTTAGTCCTTGCTATACCGTTGTTGATATAATTTTGTTTTAAAAAACAAAGTGCTTTTTAAAACACTTAATTAATACTTTTATTAATCTTTTTCATGCTAAAAGTAAGTATTTTAAAATAACTGTGTTATGTCCATCAGTATATTAGGGTGACTAAATTTCTGCTAAAAAATTAAAAAATGTTGAGATCAAACTCAGAAATTTTCTTAAAAAAGAAACATTTCTAGAAAATTTCTGAGATTAATCTAAAAATTTCAGTTTTTCAAACAAATTTCTGACTTCTGAAACTGTACAATGTCCGTGTCATACATTATATCTTTGCTATGTAGAAATGACAAAAAAACAACAATGGCAGTTTTAGTAATGAAAATAAACAATTTAAAAACAGTACAATCAAATTCATTTTAACAAAGTGATAACTTGTAGTTTGCTGCAATAAAATGCAATTGTCAGACTGACTCAAGGTTTTTTTTATCTTGTCAAATTATCATCTGATATAAACTGGAATACTGATAATTTATGTGTCTTTTTGACAGGTATGCACTGGGTGACAGCTACAGTCTGGCTGTCAACATCCCTGTGAACCAAGACTTAGGCAGTCTTGCAGAAGTTCTTAAGGACGACCCTGCAGATGCAGTGAAACAAGCTATTTCAGCGGGTCAAGTGTACCAAGGCACCAGGGTTGTTGCAGCTGTCCAGTCTGGAGCGCTGGGCCAGGTTCTAGAGAAAATACAACCCCTGATAAAAAGCAGTGATGGTAACGTCCTCATCGTCTACTCTGAAGGATACCCTGATGCAAATGGCATTGACAACAAGATCAGTGACGTTGTTCAGAACTGGAAGAGTTATGCTTTTGTGTTTTCTAAAGTAGCTGATGTTGCTGATGCTGACACGCTTCAGAGGGCTGCACTGTTCAAACAGCAAGAGGTTTCAAAGTTTGGGCTTGAAAACATATTCCGTTGTTATGAGCAAAGCAATTCTTTTCAGTGCACAAACTGCAAAGAAGGCGATAATGTTGCACCATCCTGCGTTGCAGATACAACACAATCAAACGGCAACGAAGAGACAGCAGTAGGTACACCTGCGCCGCCTGCAGGAAGTGATGAAGGCACAATTTCAGGTTCAAATAACGGGATTGACACAGGCTCAATTACTAGTGAAGAAGGTGGAGAGGTTATAGGAGGAGGTAAAGGTGGAAAAGGAGGCAAGGTGAGAAAATCACGTAGACGTGGAAAAGGAGGCAAGGTGAGAAAATCACGTAGACGCGGAAAAGGACGTAAGATGAGAAAGTCACGTAGACGTGGAAAAGGACGTAAGATGAGAAAGTCACGTAGACGTGGAAAAGGAAGCAAGATGAGAAAGTCACGTAGACGTGGAAAAGGAGGAAAGATGAGAAAGTCACGTAGACGTGGAAAAGGACGCAAGATGAGAAAGTCACGTAGACGTGGAAAAGGACGCAAGATGAGAAAGTCACGTAGACGTGGAAAAGGACGCAAGATGAGAAAGTCACGTAGACGTAAAAGTGGGAAGCGTAGAAGGGGGTACATAGCTAACATTGCATAACAAACTGCTTTGCCAAATTTTGAGCAACACAATCAAGGCCATGAGTTAAAAAAATCAGCTACTTTGCAAAAGTGTTCTTATTTCCTTTATTTAATCTGATGAAACCGTTGGCTTTGTCTGGCTAAATAAACATAATTATTTTATCTGTATTGACATGATCTACTTGAAAGAGTGTCATGTTTTGTTTTTTATCTCACAGAATTCCAACTATTTACTTGGAACCTGTACAATTGTCTTTTGACATTTTCTCTGCTTTTGATTAAAGTTTCCTTCAGCATTTTATTGTCTCCTTCTGCCCATCACACTTTAACTGCGTCAGTTTTAAAGCGAGAGTATTTGTTTGCTCAAATGTAATATTCTGTCAGAAAAGGTTCCATCCATCCCTGTGCAGATCTGAGGTGTATGCAAACACAACAACGGCGCACCCACACACACACACACACACACACGCACACACGACCCCCCCCCCCACACACACACACACACACACCTCCACTCCAGGTTTAAAATGTCCAAACAGTTCTCCCTTGTTCCTGCACTTATAAAATACAGTAATTAAATTCAAACCATCATGGTATATAGATTTTTGTTGCCTCCTTAATTTAAATATTCCTACCTGAGGACGTGTCTTCAAGTCATCACGTGTCTTGCAGATACTATGAGCTCCTGTCCGTCTCCTTCAGCCCTCAGCGTGTTCTCCGCTAAGTCACATGGTCAAAAAAGCATTATATTAAAATTACAGATCTTAGTACAGTTTTTAAAAATAATGTTTAAAAATTATTGCTTGGGATGAAGCAGCTGTTCCCTCATTTCAACCTGTTAGACTGACCTGTTGCCTTCTCGTCTGTCTGGATTCTTCCTGTCATCTTCTCTTCTTTCTCGTCATCCTCACAGCTGAATGACATTAATTTTGTGTTGAGTATGTTAAAGAAAATAACATCAGTCAAACCACAATGAAAAAAATATCAATATATTAGTGGGAAATAGATAGGGCATGCATATATCAGCAAGCTAATAATTAGCTTTGCCAAAATATGCACCCCCCTCTATCTAGCACAAATAAAGAGTGAAGAGTGAAATAACCTTTTCTACATAATCACAATGGTTGTCTGAGCTAAAGGTATGAGTTTCATGCCAATAGAATAATATTTGGGGAAAATAGATAGGGCATGGAAATATTGGCAAGCTAATAATTTGCTTTGCCAAAAAAATGCATCCTCCTCCAAACTTGAAGAAATAAAGAGCTAACAGGGATTTCACCTTTTCTACATAATCACGCTTGTTATCTGAGCTAAAGGTAAGTTTCACACCAATAGGACAATAAACAGGGGGTGCAGATATTGGCAGGCTAATAATTTGCTTTGCCAAAAAATACATCCCCTTGCTAACTTGGAGAAATAAAGAGTTAAATATTAAATGATCAGATGTTATTATCAATTACTCTTACAGAGACATTTTACAAAATACTTATTTACTCTTACTTGAGTAATTTCTTGGACGGCTACTTTTTACCTTTATTAATATGTTGAAGTAGTGCTACTCTAAACACTCTAAACTTAAGTATAGAATATTATCTTCACACGCTTTTAGTCAATCTGAAATGCAATAACTACAACTCCCACAATGCCCTGCATCTGTATTTGACACGTGATGGCCTTCACCCACTCATGTGACCCGCACGTAAACATGGCGGACGTGGAAGTAGCAAAATCTTTGAGCGGTTTACTGAGTGGAATAGCTCAGATGGTGTATTATAATAAAAGCGAAATTACGGAGGAGTTGCTGAAAAATGAGCTGTATCCGGAAATACCGCAGGAGGAATTCAAAGTTTTGTTCGAAAAAATGAAAGGGCTCATAAAGGTAAGAACATTTTTTCCTCCTGTCTGCAGATACAAACAAACAGCCCAAAACAAGTATTTATGCATTGTCATTACTATTAAAGGCACTTAAGAGTCTTTTTAGTGTTAGAAAAACTTTTTAATATAAATTCTAAGATAATAAACTCTGTTTTTCCAGGGTTCAGGCTCAACATTAGTCTTGGCTTTTAGCCATTGACTGTAGTACGATTTTACTGCGCCCTTTTTAAAGCTAGCTTAAAATGAATGCTAAACGTTTTAGATATTATTTGTAAATTAACACCAAATAATGAAGTTATTTGCGTACCCCTGCTTCGTTTATTAATGGTTGTCAACAGAGGGCAGCATTGCCTGCTAATTTAAACATCACAGCCACAGTTTTGCCTTAACATCTATCAGAGTTTACCTTTATTTAATTTTAGCATGTAATTTTTTTCTCGTATAAGAGCAAAAAACTGATGAGAAACATAAACAAAGTGACACATACACACGTGTTTGTAATTTAAAATATACAACTGGAGCGGCAAGACCTCAGAAACTTTATTTTTTATTTTTTCAAATGTTTTGTTTCATTTAAAAAATTTTAAAGTTGCATAGTTTCTGGATAGGACTTTAGAAATTAAACACAAAGCTAGTAATAGAAGTAAATATATTTAAAACCTACTGTAACATACGGCTTCAGTTCGACTCAGAATTTAGCCCGTAAAACTATTATTATTTTAATTGTCATTTCATTACTGGTGGCATCCTGTTCCAAATTTGGGATTCTTTTTAAATGAGGAAGATGTTTCTTGAAATAATTTTTTGTCTGTCCAACTGGCAAAAAGTATGGTTTGAATGCAGAATTTTCATACATAAATCTTGAAATAAAAATCATTTAGATAACAATTGTCTATTGATTTATTTTGCAGATCTACTATATTTCATGTAAACAATTTAAAGAACCACATAAAAAAAGAAATGGATCCTTTTCTTGCAGCTCTCGTCTAAGAAAGTTGTTTTTAGCTGGGATGCAACTGGAAAAGCCGCAATAAACTTTGACTTTTTGTAAAGATGTGACCTTAAAAATAAACTATATTTTCTTACATTTTCTGACTACAGGATTTTCCCCGACGGTTTACTTGAGATAACGAGTTAATTTTCCGATTGTTTTCTTGGTATAACAAATTAATTTCCCAGTGGTGTTCTTGAATCATGAGATGATTGGTGTGTCTTAAACATGTGTGTGTGTTTGAGAAAAACATCAGGAAATTAACACGTTACCTCAAGAAAATTATTGGGAAAATGTATATGTGAAAAACAGGATATTAACTCAAGAAAACAATCTGGAAATTAATTAGTTCTCTCAAGAAGACAATCTGAAATCACCAGCTTGAATGTGCCAGAAAGGCTGAACAGAAATGAACAGTGAAGCTGCAGAATCCAAACGCCCAGTCTGATCCTCGTTTTGCTCTGTTCTTGCTCTGAAGTCCATTGCCACGGCAGACATGGACCATGCCCAGCTGGAGGCCTTCCTCACAGCTCAGACCAAGAGGCACGGTGGCGGCGGGCTGAGTGCTGAGCAGGCCGCCGCGCTCTCTCGCTTCTGGAAGAGCCAGCGAGTACGGGTGAGGGAGAGCCTGTTGGCTCAGCATCGCTGGGAGCCCACCCTCAGGGGCCTCTCCTGGAGAGTGGACCTCCAAACCGGTGACAGCCATGGGAACGCTGACCACAGAGGTCCAGTCGCCCTGATGGAGCTGGAGCTTGGCAGAGCTGGACAGGTTAGCATCACTCCAGTTTTACACACGCATCAGCAGAACATATGAGGAATATTTATTTATATTTGGCTGAGGGCTGGGGAATATATCTGAAAAACAGATTACAATACAGGCATTTCATATCAGGCAATATCAATAATTATTTCACTGCAAAAACAGAATCTTACCAAGTATTTTTGGTCTAGTTTCTACTGCAAATATCTTATTACACTTGAAATAAGAGAAAAATAACTTACAAGTAACTTTTCAACAAGATATACAAGCTCGTTGTAAGTCAATAATTCCTTAATATTTCACAAAAAAAATGGGAAAGATATCTTGTTATAAGTGAAATAATCTGCTAATGAAACTAGCACGTTTTCATCAATATTAAGGAATTATTGACTTAAAACAAGCTCATATTTCTTACTGAAAAGTTATTTATAAGTTAATTTGTCTTATTTCAAGTGTAGTAAGATATTTGCTCTAGAAATTAAACCCAAAATACTCAGTAAGACTCTGTGTTTTTGCAGTGTTATTATTATTATTTTATTTTATATTATATATATAATACAGCTAGTTTCTGCTGTGTTTCCTCTCTAGCTGTTTTTCTCATTCCACGCTGTTGTTTTTTATATTTAGTTCGTTATCTGGTGAAACCTTTAACTGCTACTTGCCACGTGACAGTTTGTTGCTAGGTAACCACACAGTGAGTGAGTTGCTATGGTTGCTAGGTATCCACCAGCTTTACTTAGCTAGCCGTGAGACGTTGAGATGCTCAAGCCTTTCCTCTGCCTACTACATCTCCCAGAATGCCGTGTGGCTCTGGATCGGAGTTCAGTCAAATGATTAAATATTCTATTGGATGGATTTTGATATAAAAATTGATTTATTGCCCACCTGTACTTTGACTCTTTTTTTTTAAATCCAAAAAGAGCTTTAATAGAAATGGTTTAGACTAACTGAGCATATAATAACCATAAAATACAACTATGAAAATAAATGTTGTGACACTGTCAGTCTTTCCAGTGACAATGAGAGATGAAAAGCAGAATGGGTTTAAAAAAATAGCCATAATTTACCATAATACTTGGAAGTAAATGAAAGGACTTTCATCACGAGCCAAGAAAGCATTAATATCTTTATATATAAATCAGTAACAATATATTTATCTAAAAATGCTTAATTAGACATTTTGTTTTACAGAATTTGAAGCAGGTGATGCTTAAACTACTTGAGTAGCTCTGGGTAGAAAATATTCACAGACAAAGATTTTTTTTTAATATTAAACACAAAATTTATAAATATAATTTCTGTACAGTTTTGACTTAGTTACTCCTCTGAGGTTGCTATTCTTTCAGCAAATTGCCTTTCTTGAGTCTGTATACTCCTGTTAACAGTTAATCAGTTATTAAATTAGTTGACAATTATTCCAGTAATCAATTGATCATAACTAATTCAACTAATTATTTCCACAATAGATCAAGATCAAGTTTAAATAGCTTGTGCTTAACTCAAAGATTACCCAGAGATCTGCATATTCATGTGACCTGGTTGCTAACTGTATTGTGATACATTTGGGCTACTGATACGGTGAAACACAGGGAACATTCCTGGTTTTAGACAGCCTGAATTACAGTAAACACAGCTGACAGACTAGCTAGGAGCTGGATTAGAAGACAGATTTTATCGTGGCTGGAGGCCTGGATCTGAATGTGACCAGATTACTTGTAGCTTTTAATAAGCCTCAGCCCCATGACAAAGCTACATTTGTTTTTTTCAATTTCACTGAAAGCAGCTTCAGAGGCTCTCCCAGAGAAAAACCTCACAGAGGTTAACCCCTCGAAGGAAATCCACAACATTAGTAATTTAACTCATGTTCTTTATCATAAATGACCAACAGAGGTCGTGTTTTCCTCTGGTTTTTACATGGACATGTAAATAAATAAATACATTATCAATAAGGTAATGCTGATTATTTTTGCCTGTAATTTCTAAATTAATTTAATAGCATTATGGGCTTTGTTTTTAATTACAGAGCCCCTTCTGGACATGGAGGATTTTTTTTTTTTTTTTTGCATTCCCTCGCAAAACTTTTGATCAGTCTAATATTGTATGTTCTTTAGGAAATGTACCACAAACCTATGTGCAAAATAAATCAATTTTCAATAAGTTTTTTGCACTCTTAAAGAGTTAAGAACATATAAACACGTTTTCACTGAGGCTCTTTAATTAAATGTGTTTACATTTGAAATTTTGATTAGATTGAATTTTTTTGAAATTTTGTAACTGTATGCAAAGTAGACCAGGGTGTATTTGCTTATTTCAAGGTAATGCAAAATATTTTTTTCCCCCAAGCCCCGCAGTGGGCTCAGTACGTAATAACTAAAATAAACCATATAATTTTAATACATTTTATTGTATATCCTGTTTAATAACAGTAGCTGCATTTCCGTTGACCATACAATTACACAATTGGACTATTCTAAAATAAATTTGCTTAATGGAAACATGACAGGTTTTTTGATTTAATGTTTTTGTGGTACGTTGAGGTGCTTTTTCAGTGACATGATCAACAACCTGATGTTGCCACTGGCACAAAACATGAAAAAGTCATATTTTTTAATGAGTTGCATGAACAGATTTATTTATGTGGGATTTTTAATTGCATTTCTACATTGCACACTGCAATTGCAAAATATTTTTTTCGACACAAAATTATGTGCACATTTGTAACGGAAACGCAGCTATTGCATGTCAGCTTGTTTTGTTTCATCAGGCTGATGTGTAACTTATCCACTGATGACCAGATATCCCACAGCTTCCTGCAAGGGAGTGTTAATAATATGTTTCCTATAATAAAGTTAATGTTCTTCCTTCCTCCTTTTTCTTCGTTTCCCATCAGGACTCAGAGTTTTTGTGTCTGGAGTTTGATGAAACCAAGGTGAACCAGGTGCTGAAGAAGATGGCCGACATCCAGGAGAGCATAGACAGAATAGTTCAACGTACATGAAACCCCAGAAAGTTTGTCACACTGACAGTTACTGGACTTCTGAGCAAGTCCAGCTGTATTTTCTGGTCAGAAAAGTGGTGGTTTTACACCAGCCTGGGAGAAATGATTGTCTTCATTGTAAGATCACCCGTAAGTAAGGCCACAATAGAGCAATGGCTCCAGGTTCATATAAATTATGTTAAATAATATCAACCTGCTGCCGTTCAAAAATCGATTTTTTTTATTGCCAGAAATGCATCTGCTTTGAATTTGTTAACTTGCTTGATATGTTGTAATACTGAATGAAGCAAATGTAACACTCAACATAATATGTAATTTAGATGTTTTCTGTCCGAATGCAAGTAACTTTTTTGTAATAAAAATGTAATTGTCCAGTCAGGTCGTAGGTCTGCTCCTTACTTTGGTGGGAGGTGCATAATTTCTTGGAGAAGAATCTGTGTTTCTGATAAGAACTGTGATGTTCTTCTGTTGTTTTTTTACATTGTTGTTGATCAGATAAAAGACATAAAGATTATATACATTTAGGACAATAGTGACACCAGTGAGTCCACCTGGTGTCTTGTCAATTATTTATGAGTAGGAAAGAGAAACCTAAAAACCTGCACAGTGCCACGGTGTTTGTGTAACACTTCATGTGACAGAAAAACTATTAAAGCTGCGGTTTAGATTTTTATTACCATGATTGGATCTGAACTATAATTTTAAGATGTCTACTTCTGTACATAACAGAGGTTTTTTGTCAAATAAACACAGTTAGTGCATAATCATTTATTACTGGATTAAACAAGTGTAGTTAAACAAAGTTGTGTTTGTTTTCAACGTATTTCTCTAAAGCCGTTTGGGATATAGATCAGGTTACATCAGAGTAGATGACTGAGCGGTGCCTATGTACCATATTTGACTAGCAGTAAACAGCTCCTGCAATAAAATAAGATTTTAAAAGCTGGACTGTGTGAACTTTGTTCAGAGCACCATCTTGTTTTAATTATCCAACATCAGACTGATTTAGTAATAAACTAAGAAAAAGTTACATTTCTGGGAGTATATTTTCTCTGAGCTTTTCTTTGACTTGAAAAACTTTGTGAGATTTAGGGATTTTTGCTTTTTTCCCCTGTGATTGCCCTTTATTAACCCTAATGATAGGGTTGCGACATGTCCTCCCGCTTATTACTGATTGTGCTGAGGGTAAAGTCTGCTTTTGTTGTCTGAACGGTCTGAACCACTGAGGCATGTGATGGTTTGATAAGATTCCCAGAGGTCAGTGCCTTCTTGATTTACACCTTCTCTGTGTTTTTAGACATTCATTATCAAAGAACAAACTCCTCCTATTCGAAGCTTTAAACGTGTTACAGATTGAACTCATGTCCATAACATCAAAATGCAGTTTATGTGAGTAGTTATTTTTTGAAAAGATTAGGCCAATCGTTCCCAAACTTTTTCATCTGCGCCCCCCCAGTGGTTTCCAAACATTTTCTGCGCCCCCCCCCATGGATTACAAATGGCTGTCTGGTTGAAACGACGGGGGGGAGGGGGGCATCGACTTTTTGGGGGGCAAAATGAATGTACGTAGCTGAAAGTAGACACCAACATCGGTAGCCTACAAGGTACTTGTTAAGCTTAAGGTTCTGTATTGAACCTTAGCTAGCTAAAAGATGACTGGATGTAAAGCTGCCGGGGGGTTGGGGGGCTGGATTACTGCCGACGACATATTTGCGTTTGTAGATAGATTTTTACCCAGAATGCAAATGGAAAAAAACCGTGAGCGAAACAGTGATTTCATTGTTATATTTCACTGAGGGAAACTAAGTTTCATATCTGCTCAAGAGCCCCCCTGGTGGTTGAAGAAAAATCCACATATATATGAAAAAAAAACACTGAATGCTCTCTGGTATTGTTCAGGGGGCCGGACCAAATGAGGAGGCGGGCCGGATCCGGCCCGCGGGTCGTAGTTTGGGGACCCCTGCTCTACTGTATCAAATTGACATAGGAATAACAGAGAGTTGGCCATTCTAAGGTAAAAACCCAGCGCATACAGTGTTCATGTTTTGTTTTTTTTTCATCCAGACAGCTTCCCGCGCCCCCCCTGCAATGACACGGCGCCCCCCCCTAGGGGGCGCGCCCCACAGTTTGGGAACCTCTGGATTAGGCTAACATTGCATATGGATTAATTCTAGTTTAAATAGACCCATCATGAACTACTGACAACATGTCTCTGAAATTGCAAGCAAAAATTTAGTATTTATTTGCTGAAAATGAGAATAGTGAAAAGGATGCAGTGCTTTCAGACCTCAAAACAAGTTTATATTCATTTAGAAACAATAATACTAATGTTTTAACTCGGGAAGAGTTCAGAAATCAATATTTGATGGAATAACCAGGAGGTTTTCAATGGGGTTCAGTGCAGTGGGCTCTTTATTTTTTCCAGAGCTGTATATGTAGATGTTGTACGTTTCACATTTGTCTCAATCAAAGGTTATGCTGGTGGGTAAATAAACACTTCTTTTTGTATTTCAAATTGTTTTAAAGACTCCTTGAGTGTGAAATAAACCCCCTGAAGTTTGATCATTTGAAAGTATTGGAAATTTTGAGCTAGATTTGATCAGATGCAGTTCAAATTATTAAAAAAAACACAGTAGCCCTTTAATACATTGCCAAATAGGATTCTCAAAGTAGACTACCAGCGTCATTATCCAGTAGCAGTTCAAAGTTATATTTCATTGCAGTGCTTGAGCATAAAACATAATTAAATGATAGGAAGCTCAAATTGAAATTCAAAACTTTTACTTGATTTAGAGAGATGCAGTTGCTTTTTTGGAAAATGTTCCTGCTCATCTTCATGTCTTTTTCACTGCAACTAAACCCTTTTTACTGTTTAAGTTCCTAATGAATTAAATGTTTTACCAGAAACAAGTTTGATCCAAACTGATGGATGTTGCATGTTTTTCTTAATGCAAGAAAATCAATTATTTGAAGCCCATATGCCGTTCAATCTGCTAACTAGATGGAAGGATTTTATAGCAACGTTTCTGTGGTGAAGGAAAAATATAATGATCTAACAAAACTATTTGCATTAGATTGTAACAGAAATTAAGCACATTAAGAATATGGAAAGAATATGAATTGTTGCACAAAAAGGAAGCTGCAAGCTTTGCGTTGCTTCACTTATAAGCATTTTGCTATGACTGTTCTGCAGTTCAGCCCAGAGTCTCAAATCGTTTCAGTCCGGCCCTGGAAAACATCCTGAGCACGTTGGAGCTTGCGAAAAACCCCACAAGGGAGGAGTCACGAGGCGCAAGACAGGAAGGAAGGACGAACATTTACCGACTACGCTTATGGAGTGGGGATAACATGACTGTACGCTTGATAACTTTAGGTGACTGACAAAGAGTTTATTATCCGATTTGGATTAGTTACCATCCGGATTTACAGGACGCACCGGCCGGTTCGGAGGTGGAATTGAGTCTGCGCCAAAGGAAGACTAAAGAACCAACCACAAGTTAGTATCAAAACTAAATGAATAACGCTTTTTATTTGTTCGGTTAGTGTACTATTTATAATGTTTAATATTTTTGTACATGAAGGTATTTAGAAACAAGGCCAAACACATTTTTGTTTTTCGAAACTCCAGTCGCGGATTTCAGCAAACATCTATATTCTTACCCTTTAAATCTTTTTACAGATTGTCACGTCACAGCCACAAAGTTTTATATATTTTATTACGAATTATTGTAAGAAATGGAAGGATAATCTGATAAACTGGGCGTGCGTATATCTCCTTTTATTCCGATACCCTTAAATAAAATGCAGTGTAACTAGAAGTCACCTAATTTTTAAACAGGTTACACCAGTCTGTAATTTAACCTTAGCGTTAGTCAACCTGTTCCGTGAATTTGTCAACAGTTTCTGCGAGAGTAAGCAAATATGACTTAACAGGGAAGACACTAGGGAAGAAGTTTAAAGGTTGGATTATAATTCTCAAACTCGGAGCTTCTCTCTGCATGCTGTTCAATCCATCATCTGTAAATGTCAAAGGCTCAGCTGCTAATCTACCAAAACATGACATTTCACTTAACACGTAACATTGTAACATTGTAGAGGTCCATTGTAACTCTGGGAAAGATGTAAAAATCAGAGGTTGGAGAAGCCAAAAATTCATTAGTTTTTCACTCCATGAATATGGCTTTTGTGTAAGAGGTGAAAATATGAAGCATTGTTCAATAAAAAATGCTTAAAATGTTCATCATCTTTGAACACAGAGTTCTCTCAGTCAAGCACAGTGGTAGCAACTGGAAAGGTTTAGATCAAAGCATATTTGGGATGGTCCAGTCAAAGTCCAGACTAAACATAATTAACGATTTATGGGAACATTTGAAAGTTAATGTTCATAAACACTTTCGGTAACACTTTATTTGAAGGGGGTGTCGAGAAAAGTCGAGCTCAGCCCACTTCCCCATGCTGGAGATTTTAGTTTAATAATAACAATAAATAAAGTTATCTTTAAAACTTTACACAGGTGACATCAAGACCCAACAGTAGAGTCAGACGGTAATAAAATTAATCTGGTTGTGTGTGTTGTTATTGTGTCCTGCTTTAATTCTACTTTTTTCTATATAATCATAAAAAATCATAGTCTGACAGAAGGAAAGTTATGAAACAGGAAAAGCAGGTTTCCTGGAAAAAGAGGAAGTTTCCAGCCTGCAGTGATTAAAAATAGTTCAGACTGCTCATTTTGAGCACTAAAGGTTTAAGGAATAAAAACTAGACGTTTTGAGTAATTGGATAAAACCCAGAGTAAAATACTTAAATTAATAATGATAACTTATGATTAAGCCGATAATTAATATTGGTTTAACCGGTGGTTGATGTTGGTTTGATTATAAGAATATTTACACTTACTCTTATACTTATTGAAATACTTACAGGTGAAAGAAGTAACTGTAACATGGTGTCAAATGATTAGAATAATGAATTATTATTGGTTTCTTTTCAGAAATGTCTGTAATAACTCACATCATGATTATAATAAGAGTAACTAATAAGTAATGGTTATTATAATATTATAAGTGAATGCTAAATCAGAGAAACTAAAAGGTTATAAATGTGATTTTGACATTGAACTGGAAATGGTGTAAAATGTGTAACTGTAACTAAAGGTCACTGATGTTGTGTTGGAGGTAGATGGTAGGTGAAAGGTCAGGTGGAAAGAGGAACTGATGGGAGAGCGGAGGTGTCTTAAGGCCTTATTGCTAAACTTTAAACGTACCTAAGAGAAGGTTAGACACAAGAGGGCTGTTGAGCAACTCGGGGACATTAGAACAGACATCAGGTCATGTCCAAAGATGGTGATGGATATGAGATTATCGGTCCAAGCAGTCAGCCAATGAAACAGGCACAGCAACAAAGCTAGCCAATGCAAATGCACCAAAAGGGTGGATAAACCCTATATAAGGTGAGTGCAAAAGAGGAATCTTTGGTTGGATCCTTCAGGCAGCTTCGAGCCAAGATCGAGATGGACAAAGAACTCTGCAGCTGAAGAAGAGCCGGGGCCACAGAACCGAAGACTGTTCTGCACATGGGGACCAACCCGTTAGCCCCGCAACATGTGGCTTCAAATTGCACTTTTCTCAGCTGGGTTCGAGACCCCAAAGACAAAGCCAAAGACAAATACCAAGGCAAAGATGAAGATAAAGACAAAGACAAAGAACAAAGGCAAAGAGGAAGAACTGGTGTGTTCCTTCCATGAGACCAGCCCTTCTACATCTCGAGAGACCAGAAAGATGGTGAGACGAGGAGAAAGGAGCTACAGAGCTGCAAGACAAGAAGGAGAGGGCCGCTACGAGCATGAGGAAGTCACCCTGAGGCCCGAGACCTGCCGCTCTGACTCAGTACTCTTCCTGTACTGGAAGAGTACAGCGACGTCACCCCCCTCCTCGAGGTCGGACCTTTCACATGCTGGGAACCCAACACCCTCCTGCAGGTCTGCGTTGTCATCCTCTGGAAAGAGAAGATGGTCCTCTGGGATGTGAAGATGCAGATCCTCTGTTGTCACCAAGGCCTCAGCAGCCGATGTGAAGATGAAGATTCTCAAAACTCCACTGCTCTTTGACACCCCCTCCTCGGAGTTTTGATGCCTCCCAGGAAGTGACGAGTGTCGAAGAGAACCCAGGTCGCTCTGATCCTCAGCTGGATGAACTGTCGGTTCTTCAGGATGTGGAATATCCTTAGGGACAGGTTGATGGGCTGACGGGCTGAGGCAGAAACCTCCAAAAAAAAAAAAAAATCTGGAAGTTCAGCAGAACAAAGCAAAAAGCATAAGCAGCATGACGCTTTATCCACAATCGTAATCCTTTTCCGTCGCTGGAGGTCATTAAGGGGTACTGGAGTTGTCGAGGCATCAGAAGTTGTTCAGGTCCTGGGAGGAAACTGTTGACCCTTCCCCTTCCAGGTGTTCAATGCTTTGTTGCAGGATGATCTTGGTGGTTGTCTATGATGCCACTCCTTCCTCACGACTTCAGTCCCTTTTCCATTTTAATCCATCCGTTTGTGACAGGAGTTCTTCTTTAGCATAATCCAATTTCTTCAGGGCCCTCCCAGTCAAAGCCTTGAAGTTGTTCTTTGAATGGCAATCATCCTGTAATAGTGGCAAGTCTAACACAGGATGGCATGTTGCTTGATTCTTGCAATGTTCTGGTTCGCTTTAGCTAAGAACTGGCTTGAGCACTGACCTTGTGGACCCCTTTCCTCATTAATAGTACTGTTTTGCAGTGCAGTACTTGCTTCACAAAATTCTTTCCATTGAATTTCAGCTTGATCACCGTTGTTGCAGGCTGATCTTGAGCTTTAATCCAAACTTTCTGCCCTGTTTTCAATGACACTGCAAACCGCAACTTCCCCTTTCCCTCTCTGGGCCAAAAGGAGAAGCGCCTCCGCCCTCCTGCTTTCCGTGACGTGAACGGAGTTTCTCTGCAGGGGAAGACCTACTCTTCTACAGCTGTCACTGTTACACCATGTCCATCAGCACCAAGAGGTACTCCTGACCTCTCTTTTCTGTTATCCATGGGGTCTGCTACATCCATGCAGATTAAAGCCCTGGGTAATGTGCTCTTTGATGAACAACCCTTCCATCCGCTGCCCTGAGAGCCCTGCGTATGGACCACATACTCACAGTCTCACAGCTGCATCGGACGGTCTGAAGGGACGTCCAAAGGTCTTGTTCCACCAGTTCCTCACGTGTAGACCGTACGCCTGCATGTCCTAGGGCTCCATGCACGCCTCGTACGACCTCATACACGTGCTCTTCTGGGACCTCCCTTCCCTTGGGAGAACTGTCCCACTTCTCGATTCTGGCAAAGACAACCTTCCTTTGATTCGCTCGAGTCCATGTCTCAAATCCCTCTCCACACAGAATCACTCTCACTGGGGCTGACTGGAACGGGGATTTAGACAGGGATCAATCTTCATCTTCTCTTCCTTCATCCATGATTGTCTTTGTCTTCGAGTCGCCTTTCCCCCAAAGCCTCTCTTTAGCCTTCAAGCAGGGATGGGTTTAGGCTATTGGCTACTGGCTTCTCGTCCGGATATTCGACTCTATCCTCAGCAGAAGCTCTCCCTCACCTGCATGCCATACAGTTACTGCGAGGGTTGTGACTGACAGCCGGATCAGTCACCACTAACTCTATTCCTTAAGAGCTAGCCTCCAAGTGAGCTATTCAGATACTCGCCTCTGTTTTTACTGACTTGGTTAAAGTGGGGTCCTCCTACTCCTTTGGGAGGAGCCCACCTCTTCTCAAGGGGCGGTGCCCCACCTCTTCTCAAGGGGCGTGGCCCCACGTTGGGCGCCACCTTGTTGTTGCACAACCCCCCCCCCCCCTTCTCTCTCTCTACTTCCTCTTCTGAGAGGAGGGAGATGTTGCTCCCAGCTCTCCGTCTAACGGGTGAATTGAGTTTCCTAAATCTGCCGAGATTTACCCTACCCAGAACTGAAGTAAACTCTGTTTAAGCTGGGTGCGAGAAAGACTAGCCTGGTTTCTAACGACCTCCATCCAGATGTCCCACCCTTTTTCACCCTGTGAATTAGCCAGATAGAGTAG
This sequence comes from Poecilia mexicana, assembly GCF_051168715.1. NCBI lineage: Eukaryota > Metazoa > Chordata > Actinopteri > Cyprinodontiformes > Poeciliidae > Poecilia > Poecilia mexicana. Next base: position 17,509,177 of record NW_028263370.1, on the reverse strand, counting down.
CCCGGAATCAGCTAGTTTCACAGAGCACACCTGTTAACGGTCGCTCTTTCTCTTATTACAACTTGCACTTGTTATTGAACCAGGTTGGTTTTAGTGACTCGGGCGAGTCCCAAGGGTGTTGTTCTAGTTTTGGCCAAAAGCAACCTATAAAACATTTTCCTCTTTCTCCTCCCAGAATCAAACTTCATAGCTATTTTACAACCATCAAAGAACTTTAAGGTGACTCATTAACTGAATGTCCACAACATCTTTTAGATTTTCTTAATGCTAATTATTTTATTAGTAAGGCAATTTTGCAAGGGTCAGTACAGCTTAAATCAGTAGCAGAAATAATCAAATAAGTAAAATCAATAATCTAGCCTATCTTTCCCTAATGCTGACACTGTGAACTAAAAAAGGAAAACTTTGAAAGAGACGGACGGAGTTTGGCATTTTGAACCCCAGAACTGGCCTGATGATGAAAAAGGCGTTGCAGCAGCAGGAGGCTCCCAGTACAGGAAGAGTACTGAGTCAGAGCGGCAGGTCTCGGGCCTCAGGGTGACTTCCTCATGCTCGTAGCGGCCCTCTCCTTCTTGTCTTGCAGCTCTGTAGCTCCTTTCTCCTCGTCTCACCATCTTTCTGGTCTCTCGAGATGTAGAAGGGCTGGTCTCATGGAAGGAACACACCAGTTCTTCCTCTTTGCCTTTGTTCTTTGTCTTTGTCTTTATCTTCATCTTTGCCTTGGTATTTGTCTTTGGCTTTGTCTTTGGGGTCTCGAACCCAGCTGAGAAAAGTGCAATTTGAAGCCACATGTTGCGGGGCTAACGGGTTGGTCCCCATGTGCAGAACAGTCTTCGGTTCTGTGGCCCCGGCTCTTCTTCAGCTGCAGAGTTCTTTGTCCATCTCGATCTTGGCTCGAAGCTGCCTGAAGGATCCAACCAAAGATTCCTCTTTTGCACTCACCTTATATAGGGTTTATCCACCCTTTTGGTGCATTTGCATTGGCTAGCTTTGTTGCTGTGCCTGTTTCATTGGCTGACTGCTTGGACCGATAATCTCATATCCATCACCATCTTTGGACATGACCTGATGTCTGTTCTAATGTCCCCGAGTTGCTCAACAGCCCTCTTGTGTCTAACCTTCTCTTAGGTACGTTTAAAGTTTAGCAATAAGGCCTTAAGACACCTCCGCTCTCCCATCAGTTCCTCTTTCCACCAGACCTTTCACCTACCATCTACCTCCAACACAACATCAGTGACCTTTAGTTACAGTTACACATTTTACACCATTTCCAGTTCAATGTCAAAATCACATTTATAACCTTTTAGTTTCTCTGATTTAGCATTCACTTATAATATTATAATAACCATTACTTATTAGTTACTCTTATTATAATCATGATGTGAGTTATTACAGACATTTCTGAAAAGAAACCAATAATAATTCATTATTCTAATCATTTGACACCATGTTACAGTTACTTCTTTCACCTGTAAGTATTTCAATAAGTATAAGAGTAAGTGTAAATATTCTTATAATCAAACCAACATCAACCACCGGTTAAACCAATATTAATTATCGGCTTAATCATAAGTTATCATTATTAATTTAAGTATTTTACTCTGGGTTTTATCCAATTACTCAAAACGTCTAGTTTTTATTCCTTAAACCTTTAGTGCTCAAAATGAGCAGTCTGAACTATTTTTAATCACTGCAGGCTGGAAACTTCCTCTTTTTCCAGGAAACCTGCTTTTCCTGTTTCATAACTTTCCTTCTGTCAGACTATGATTTTTTATGATTATATAGAAAAAAGTAGAATTAAAGCAGGACACAATAACAACACACACAACCAGATTAATTTTATTACCGTCTGACTCTACTGTTGGGTCTTGATGTCACCTGTGTAAAGTTTTAAAGATAACTTTATTTATTGTTATTATTAAACTAAAATCTCCAGCATGGGGAAGTGGGCTGAGCTCGACTTTTCTCGACAGGGGTTGAATAAGACTGACATGACACTGTCATAAACACCTGTCATGAACATGAATAAGCCTTCATGAATATTTATGACTGTTGTCATAAAGTACAAACCTGGTGAAAGTACACCTGAAAAGATACTTCCATAAAGTATTGACACCGGAGGCATAAGTACAACTGCATGCCACACTTTTCAGTAGGGATGCACCATTATGAAAACTTGGGCCGATATTGATATCTGATAAATATTGCTGTTTTGGCTGATAACTGATATTTATCTACATCACTGATGTAGATAAATATATTTTTATATTTTAGTCCTCATCCGACACCTTGAAACAAACAACCACATCGATAACTTCACCACTGCTTCTGTTAAACTCAGATGTTAATATCAGCCCAGTTTTATTCATTGGACGGATACCAATATGTTACAAAATGACTAATATCAGCTGATACCGATGTTAGTGCCCATGCATCTCTACTTTTCAACTTTTTTCTTGTAAAGCAAATGAAAATAATATTTTTCTATCATCTTTTCAGTCATGCACTTCAATGTGTGTTTATCACATAAAATCCCTGTAAAATACAGTAAAGCTTGTGACTATAGTATAACAAAACAGGAAAAATTAGAAGGCTTGGAATCCGTTTACAAAGTGCTGTACGGAGTTAGATTAGTTTTGTTTTTTGTTTTTTTTACACTGAGGATTGGAGGTACACAATATGTCGTATCATAATCATCATTGCAATACTGCTGGGTACCATGCATAGAAATCCTGCAGGCCGATAAAATCTTTTAATATGTTGAAAAGGTGGCATCCCCTCACTGCCGACACTTGTGTGTGTTGACTTAGATGCTACAACTCACAAACAGTGACGTGGTCATTGTGAGTCAGAAAAATGTAGATTCATTTAGCCAAATATTGTGATCACAATATTATACCATTATATCAACACATAGAAATCGATGGCACCTAATATTGCAATTATACTTTTTACTGGTATCAAGCAGCCACCAACTACTGAGGAACTACTGGCCTATAACTCATGTTCTGACATGTTGACACAAAGGAAAGCCATCCTCTGGAGCTAACGGATAATAAAATAAATAATACTAGAGTAATTAATTATTTTATTGAAAACACATATTCAACAGATAAATGAACAGATAAATAAAAAGCACAAGGATTGGCCCAAAAATGACTTAATTAAGGAGAGGATTTCCTCCTCACACAGGTAATGTGTGGCCTGAGATAATGCAAATAAATAATGTTTTAATAAATAACCCGATACAAATTACAAAGCAATAGCTCCCAACAACGAGCAGCTGACAGCAGTTAGAGGCAGTTAACATTTGTAAAACTAAACATAGCTAAAATGGACAACATTAATAATGATAACAGTTAAAAGTGTAAACAAAACATAGCAAAATTACTCATGAAACACTGAATATTTTGAAATTTGCCTAAAGTGTATGTTAAAAACATTTGTAAAGAAAACACAGAGCTGATATTTATACATACCACAGTTACCAACAGGGGGGGAGGAGCTGTCAGTAACCGGTTGCTATGGTAACCACAGAGAGCAGCATAGCAGAACTGAACAAAATTAATTCAAAGAATAAATACACAAATTTTGACAAACTTTATATCTACAATATTGTTAAATAAAACCCTGTTACACTTAGACGTAACTCAGTACATTTCTGAAAGTTGAAGATTCAGAAATGTCCTTTTTTTTCTAGAACATTTCTGAGAGTAAGTCTTAAAAGTTTTTTGTTTTTTTTTAGACAATGGCCTTAATACGCTATTGTAATTTCCTCATGTGGTTTATGACTAAACCGCACCACAAAACTATCTAGAAGTAGTTTTGTGTCTGTATCTTTTTGCACTTAGTGGCATATTAACAAAATAATTAACCCATTTAACATCAACATTTATGTTGTTTGAATATCAGCCCAACACACAGAACACAATGGCACCTTTTGCTGTGTGTATTTAGTAATAAATCACATTTAACTTTGCATAAACATTTATTAGGTTTACTGAGGATAATATGTGTGATGAATGATCACATTCACTTCAACAGAAACAGTTCCTACTGCTTTAATGTTTACAGTTTGAATTCCTGATGGCTACAGAAATAACAGAGAGAAGCTTCTCCTTGCTGGAACGTATCCATGTGAAACTAGGGGTAAAGTGAGTGCCACCCCCAACCAGCATGGTGTCAGCCTTTTCAGAGGTATGCAACACCTCTTTGGTACAATACTTGCTCTGGGCACAGTCTGAACTATAAAAAAATGTGTTTTTCTGAAGAAAGAGCACATTTATTATCTTGCAAAAGATATACTTTATAGCTTTTCCTCATTTTATTACGATACTGTGTTACTTCAATGTGTTTGTTGGGATTGTTTATGATTGCCCAACTCCCTGCTTAATTGTGACAAGTGATTAAATACTTTCTTGTGTAAATGTGTTACACTTTATTTGAACTGCATAGTCACATAATAAAGTTCTAATATTAATATTTATGTGGCCCTTTGTGTGTGCAGTCTAAGCCCACTGAGCCACTGCTGCCTGTAAAGTGGTGTCATGTGCATGGCTGAATTGGAAACGTCTGATTCCTGCTTGCCTGTCTTTGTTACGGAGAAAGTAGGAGGTACTAGAGAAGGGATGAGGAAAATTTGTTCCTGGGGAATTAAGAGGGAAAACGTGGCCTAAGTTTGAGCTCTAAAACCAAACTTTGGGGAATCAAACTTCCCGTTAACCTACTTGTAACATATTTCTCCCAATCCTTTCAAAGTGGGCTATTATGTTTCTGCATATTCCTATTCATTCTGCCTTTACTGTGAGTCTTCACATGGCTCTTCTGGTTTTTCATTTATTTGCTGTTGTATTCCTTTACTAATATATGGTTCTTTTTTCTAGATTCAGGGTGCACACATGCCATTGGGCCGGAAGAAAGGAAAGGCCCTCTGCATGTTGATGATGATAAACATCTTCATCTGTGTTCTGGTGGGTGTTTCATGGAAACTTGGGCACAAAGGCGGTCCGAAGGGGATTCGGATTCCATCCAAGAGGTTCTGGCACCTAACGTTAGTGAGCAAATCCTTCTGGAACAAGGAGCAGCAGCGCTTGGACGTGATTAACAACCCGCTTATCAACGCAGAACTCTTTGGAGGCTCCTTCATTTCTCTGCCGGATTGGCTTAATGATACCGGACCTCTTGACCCATGTGAAGCAGATTACCGGGTCCCAATGCAGGTTTTGGACTACAACACCCTACCAAAGCGGTTCCAGGACTTTCTCCTACACATGCGCTGTAGGATGTATCCAATGCTGATAAATCAGCCCCACGTCTGCGATAAAAAACCCTTCCTTCTGCTGGTGGTCAAGTCGCTGATGCCGCATTTCGACCGGCGCCAGGCCATTCGCCAGACATGGGGGCGCGCTGGCTTCTTAGCCAATCGGAGTGTGGTGACCGTGTTCCTGCTTGGCAGTACTTCATCGGTGGACAACTTCCCCGACCTGCAGGAGATGCTAAACCACGAGGCTAAGCTTCACAAAGACCTGCTGCAGTGGGACTACAGGGACACATTCTTCAACCTCACCCTTAAAGAAGTCCTTTTTCTAGAGTGGTTCAGCACGTACTGTCCTCACGCTCAGTATATTCTCAAGGGTGACGATGACGTCTTTGTTAACACCTTACAAATAATTGACTTCCTAGGAGGCCTGTCTAAGGGCAAAGGCAAAGATTTGTTCATAGGTGATGTTATCAAGAACGCAGGTCCACACAGAAACACAAAACTGAAGTATTTTATCCCTGAGAGTGTATTTGTGGGGCAGTACCCGCCTTACGCTGGCGGTGGAGGCTACCTGCTCTCTGGGGATTTAGCAATCCGTCTTTCCAACATTTCTCAGCAGGTGGTCTTGTATCCCATTGACGATGTCTACACAGGGATGTGTCTGGAGAAGCTGGGCCTGGTGCCTGAAAAGCACCCAGGATTTAGGACGTTTGACATTGAAGAGAAGTACAGGGACAACCCATGCATCTACAGAAGCCTGATGCTGGTTCACAGTCGAACACCGCAGGAGATGCTGGAGATCTGGCCGTGGATTACTCACCCTGAGCTGAGCTGCCAGTGACCCGTTTCAACTGGTTTTAAAGTTGTCAGACAATCTTCTCTGCATTTCATTGAGTATTTTAAATATGTTTTTTTTTACATATTTGTTAAAATGGTCATTATGCCATGAAATTATAATATGAGATAATCTGAGAAAAAAATCTGCCAGTGCTCCCAGTTCCTGCTACATAGCTCCATCAAAAATAACTAATCAGAGCCAAGAGGCGGGTCTTACTGCAGTCAATCATCCTCATATATGAGCTGCACTCACTCTCCCCTTTCTCTCTGCTACCACAAAGGAGCATATTATGCTAGCATGATCTAGCATAACTAGCATTGTTGGTTATGTTAACTATGCTAGTTAGCATAGCCAAGTAGTTTTCCTGAAACTGTAAGTTGTTTCTGCAATATTAGCACATTTAACAGAACGTACATGAGAATGATTGACAGCGCTAAGACACTCCTCCTGGCTCTGATTGGTTGTTTTTGACCAGGAGCTGTGCATTTCTGCTGATTCTAATTCAGAGAGGAGGTGGAGGAAACTGATCTTTTCACAGACTATCCGTCTTATGCTGTACTGTCACGATAGTTTTAACAAATATGTAAAGAACATATTTTTGCAAAAGATGAAAAATGCGTCTTTAAAGTAATTATACAGTTTTATTGATTTAAATAGGAGTATTTCATTAAAGTACAAGGATTAAAATGTTACTGTGTGAATTACTGGTTTTGTAATGAACTGGAGGAGGTAACTGAGGAGGATGAGGTCTGAGAACATCGCTAAGTGTTTCATATCAGTTGATATAGATATTTATTGGTTAATTTTCTTGTTTTAAATATCTGAAATACTGCCAACCTGGAGGCATGACCTTTCCTTTATTATCCACAATTTCCTTTTGACTCATTTTCTCCTTTCACTTTACACTCATTTATTTTTAAGCAGTTATGAGGCAGAGTGGCAAAACCTGAAACTGCACCTGTGAAGGTTACTCTGCAGGTTGTTGCTAGGTAACCAAAGAGTGAGTGAGTTAGTTGATGCCACCAACCTTGGTCAGCTCAGCTAAAGCATTTCTTCTGCCTACATCCCCCAGAATGCCATGCAGTTCTGATTGGAGGTTAAGTGGAATTATTACACTATCTATTGATATTGATCATACTTAATCAAAACCATAAATAAAATGGATTATGAAGTCTCTGTAAACAAAAAGAATCCTTGAATCCTTGAAAACTGCCCTTCAAAAAATATTAATCATCATAATGGAAATTATCAAGATCATTTTAATTTATCATGTAATTAATAAATAGGACTGTCATAATAACAAACGCTGCTGAATGATAAACTATCCCAATATTTATTGCAATAAATGATCATATTTTTTGTTTTGAGACCATTTTAAAGTAATTTAATGATAAAGGCAAAAAGGAAGTTTGTCCTCTTAAAGTCTAATAAACTTTAATTTTGTATAGAACATGTAACACTGGAGCTGGTAGATATTTTAAATAATAAAAATAAAACACCACGCAACCAAAAACAATAAATAAAATTTAAATGATAACACACAACAGAAACTATACATAAAATTATTTAGGATGTCTCTGTAAACAAAATTGCCATTGAAAAAATATTAATAATCGCAGTGGAATTTATTGAGATCATTATAATGTGATATGCTTTTTGCGACAGGCTGAGTTGTAAATTGTATTTTTATTGAATATTATTGTTGTTTTTGAATAGCTGAAAGGTTCATAAAAGAAACAATATTATTTAGTTGTTGTATTTTACTTGTTTAAACAAGTAATTTGTCTAAAAACTTCAGGAGTACACTGAACCTACTTGTGGAGTTAAGACGTCCATCCATCCTCGGATCAAATTTGAAATACTACAGCGACATCTGCTGGACGAAATAAACCCCGCAGGCTGTAAAAGGAAATCCAATCATTACTTGATGAGGTTCACCTGCGTGGACAGGAAAGGGAAAGGAGTTTGATTGAAACAGAGAAGTTTTCTTTGGCCTGGTTCTTTTTTTCCTTACTCCAATAAAAAGTTGAACAGTAAAGGTAAAGGTAGTAAAATGCCTAAAAGGAGCAGCTTGAACTTTCCAAGCACGCTGCTGGTGTTCCTGTTGACATTTGGGAAACGTTGTGACGCACAGGTTGGTTAAGGAGACGTTCCCCCGAAAGCAGCTGCTTCTGGGTTAACTCTTCATGTTGCTGTATTTACATGACCGTCTTTTCTCCGCAGGGGAACACAGAAGGAGTCAACAGGCTTCCAGGTGAGAATGCGTTGTGTTTTCTCTGTTACAACAAGAACTTATACAACTTGTACAGTAAAAAATAAGGTGCATAATTATACAGTGAAAAATACAGCATTTAAAAAAAATGCAGAAAAGCTTCCTGTTTTATTTAAAGCGGGTTTTATTGGTGTAATGCCACAGGATATTAAATTCATACCAACTAGCAGAATATTAGGCTCCTGACAATCTTTTTGTTTTGTATTTAGTTGAATTTAAAAAATGTGAAATTACATCTACAGTAAGCTGTGATGTCTTGGTTGCTTTCCATCTTAACAAAGACTTACTTATCTCAAACCATAGCTCTGGTGTGTAAGCCTGTTGCAATTAACCAGTTAATTGCATGATGAATTAAAATGAGCTTGATGATTTTCATTCTGATATTACTATTTGTTTTTGAAGGGCAGTTTTGTTTAGAGACATCATAATCCATTTTAGTTATGGTTTTAAATGAGTGTAGTTCTTATTTCCATTTTAGTTATTTTGGTTGTCATGATAGTTAAAATATCTCCCATTTACAGTGTTAAGTCTTCTTTACAAAATTATAGTTTATTGGGCTTTGACAGAGGAAGTTTTTATTATTATGGTATTCATTTTATTAATTGTCACTTTACTAAATAATGGCAGTTTTTTTTCTTTTTTTTGTTGCCAAAAGTGATTTCTTTTTCTTTCTTTCTTTTTTTAGTTAAAAAATTGTGATTTATTTTTTTTTTACCTAAATTTTTTGGCAAAAGAAAGGTGCACTTTTTTTCTTTCCTTTTTTTTTTTTTTTTTTTTGCCAAATTCTCTTTTTGTGACAATTATTGAGAAAACGATCTCAAAACAATATCTTACATTTTATCATCTGGTGACAGGCCTATATGTGACAATAGAAGCTCCTGTGGAGCATGAACATTTTGTCAGGCTCTGAGCGTTATCGCATGGTTGGTTTCTTCTTCTTCAGATGGACCCAGAGGGGACAGCAATGCTTTCTTCGCCCTGCGGAGCTGCCACCAGCTGTTGAACAGCGACAGCGGCGAGTTTTTCTCCCCAGACTATTTGTGCTCCAACCCTCCTCTGTGGTGCAACTGGACCATTCAGGTGGAGCCGGGGAAGAGGATTCATCTCCGCCTGGAGGACTTGACCCCTGATGAGGCCTGCCCACTGAAACAGGACCAGATCCATGTGGATGAGCCCGGCGCCCATTCAGGGGGCCACAAGGTGCTGCAGAAGTGCTGGCAGGAAGCCAAGCACACATCGTCCTCCAACACTCTGTATGTGGTGCTCCTGATTGGGGGCTGGCCTGACCCTCCTTACCGGGGTTTTTATGGCCACTACCAAGCATTTGGACCACCGGTGGTTTACAACCCACAGGAAGGCTCAACAGGAAGAAGCCAGGAGTCAGAACGTTCTCCTGGACTGAGTGAATTTGAGCCGTTAGCAAACAACGTGGAGCTGGAAAACGATGACCTGGCGTATGACTATTATGATCAGCAGTTGGCGATGGCTGGGCTGCCCTGGGTGCCGCTGGGTGGAGACGGAGGTGCAGAGGTGAGTTCTCTCTCACATCCAGGCGGTTTCACACAAATTCAATGAAAAAGCAATGAAACATGTTAGGATTATGTCAGTAGTGACATTGTAAGATGTATCTAACATAGTAGCTAATTCGAATAAACATTAGTCAAATGCCATCATCAAGTAAATGTATGAATTAATGTTCCAGTTATTATTAATCAAAAGCAACTCTAAGCAGCTGGGTTTTGGTTTAGATTTAAAGGCACTCAGTGATTCAGCTGTTTTGCAGTTTTCTTTAAGTTTATTCCATATTTCTGGTGCATAGAAGCTGAATGCAGCTTCTCCATGTTTGGTTCTGGAGATGCAGACCAGAACCAGAAGACCTGAGAGATCTGGAGGGTTGATGCAATGTATGTTAGTGTTATGTCATTCAGTAATTTATAAACTAACGGCAGTATTTAAAGTCTGTTCTCTGAGCTACAGGGAGCCAGTGAAGGGACTTTAGAACTGGGTGATGTGCTCTAGCTTCCTGGTTTTGGTCAGAACGCCAGCAGCAGCGTCTGGATCAGCTGAATCTATTTGATGACTTTTTGTTTTTTCGGCAGACCTGTGAAGACACAGTTGCAGCAATCAATGCAAATACAGATATACACAAGGACGAGTTTTTCTAGATCTTGCTGAGACTTTAGTCCTTTAATTTTGGAAATATTCTTGAGGTAACAGATGGCCAATTTTTGTAATTGAGACCTAAATGGCTGATCGCTGATTACGAATCTCTAAGAAGTCTGACCTGCTGATTCTGATTTTGTCTCAACTGTTAAATGTAGCAAGAAAGTTGCTGAGTTGGTGAAAGTGAGGTGACTATTGTTAGCTGCAAACATGCCGACATGACCTTGTGAGCCGACCTTTCGCTCAAACTCATCTCACAAAAAAGAAAAAGAGGACAGTGGCTGATTTTTAGACGTTGGCCGAGGTAGATAAGATTGATGGATAAGATCGGCTTCACTGTGTCGACTGATCAAAAATCTCCCAAAATCAAGGAAATCGGGGCCAATTTATTGGTTCACCTCTAGCAAAAAGTGAATTAATGGGTCCCCTTTAAATGTACTGTTTGCCATCCTAATTTGTGTATTAAATGACCGAGGAGTATTAATAATCTATAACCTCAGACCTCCATATTTAAATATTGTAGACTTTTGCTGAAGTCCAGAACATTATGCTGTGAAGCCGTAAGAAGAGAATCCACAACTATTACAGTAAAAATGTTTTTGATTGTATAAATCTTTAAAGCTGAAATCTTATCCACTCCCAGGCAGTTAAAACCCGCTATCCACCCCTGAAGAACTACTCCCATGTCTACCAGGCTACAGCTGCACCGACGTCCACCCAGAGGACGTTCCGGTCAGGAAGAGGAGCCATTCGCAGCCTTTCCGGCCAGGCCGACTCGGCCGGTCGCTCTGTAATCCCGCCACCACAGCCGCGTGTTGAACTCAAACCTGGCAACGACACTCCAACAGCAAGAAAAGGGAAAGCGGTGGAAGCTGTGTCTGCAGATGAGAGCAGCCTGAATGGTAAGGTCTCTCCTGATGGTTTGGAAAAAGTAGCAGATGACAGACTGCGGGTCAATCAGGCGTCAGACCAGCAAATATCTTCTTCTTCTGACGGCACAGAAACCCAGAATATGGACCACAAGCATAACCAGACTAAAGTGGTGGAACCCCAGTCTGAACACAAAGGGAACTGTGAGTCTATCAATCTGTGTGGATTCTGCAGATTTATGCTTGCTTGTTCACATGTGATGTTGATTCATGAGATGTTGAAAAATCTTAATTTCCCTTTCAGTAGAACCAAAAAGGTCCTAAAGCAAGTCTAAACCCTGAAATCAAATTGGTTTTCTGCAGCTACAAATGATTTTAGCTGGACTATTGGTTCCTTAAATCTTCCAGATTTTTGGCTTTAATATAAGAATACAACAGAATAGAAATGGCATTTATTGTTCCATAAAGGGGGAAATTCAGGCGCAACAGCAGTTACCGGATATCAAGTCGCACCAAATAAAATGTTGTACTCAATACATAGGATGATGTTTTTTCTTACAATGTGTATTGAACTTTAAAATGCATGACGGACTACTTACAATACAGTGTACTGGTAGCACAGAATCAAAAGTAAAAATGGGTCTGTTGTGATGTTTCAGCGTCATACCCAATTTATGAACATTTTAAATGTCAAAGTTTTGCCAAAAGTCTCTGAGTAGCTTGCTAGCCAGAGGAGATATTTGCTATTTTAAAAAAATCAATTTCTGATGATTTCTCTGAACCTGACTTCAGATAATCCAAACTCCCCTTTCATGGCCTTCCCCACTCCCGCTGTCAACAAAGTACTGAAGTAACTGTTGCTCAAACTACATTTTAGATGAGCTACCTTTACTTGGAGATTTGTGATGAGTGAAGTCTTAACCATAGAAACTTCTTGTACTTGATTGATTTATCTCTGCACTTTTTCCACCTCTGCACACAAAACAAAAAGATTTGGTCTTTAAAACAAAAACCAAGAATCCAGAATGTCCCCTCGAAAGATCCTGGTTTAAGTTTTCTACTTGACTGCTTTCAGGAGTTACTGATGAGTACAGAGAGCTGGGATTTAAACTTACACAGTGCATCCTAATTTCCATGCAACTATAAGGTTCGGAGAGCTCAAATTACAGCACAAAAGAACAAAGTGAATGTTTAGTTCTTTAATCTGCAGATGTGTTTTCTTCTGTGTGACTCACAGCAAACATGAAAAATAAATCGGAGAGTCCACATCTGCCTGGTGGTGAGTAGGACCTAAAGTAAAAAATGGCAAAAATAAAAAGTTGTTTTTCGCCAATAATTTTGTAGAATCCTACGACGGCGTACTAGAACCATTGTCAATTTTTTTTTAAAAGTAAATTTCTGTCCAAAAACTGCAATTTTGAGATTAATCTAAAAGATTTTCTACAAAAAAAAACTTGGTAATGTGAGTTTCTAAAATCTTCATTTTTAATTTTTCTTTCTAGAAAATTTGAGATTAATCTCAAAATGTTTTCTATGTACAATTACTCTAATACCCTCTGTAGGATTCTGCTGCGTTCTGAAGCAGCTTTCTCTGATTTATTTTGGGTCGGTTTGACATGGGTTGGTGTGTTTTGGGTCTGTTGACAGATCACCTGTTTGAAGTGGCTGTTGAGGTGAACTTCAGTCACGATGTGGAGGATTCCTGGGACAGTCTGGCTCAGCTGCTGCTGCTGTCAGTGAAGACTTTGGTCTGTTGTTTCAAAAGAGAACTTTATGATCTGAACACAAGAAACGGCATTTCACCGATCTGAAACAAGCTCACTTACCTTTTGTGTTTCTGCAGATCAGCAAACAGCTGGAAGCTCTTCACACACGACTTTCCCTCTCGTCAAAAAGAATTAAGAGGTTTGGTCAGAACGGCCGGTTAGGCTACGATCACACAGCATGTTTTGATACTCGGTTCTGGTTTCATTTTTATTTTGTTACTGAAATCCATTTTTTTATGGTATTCATAATTGATGAACTAATTAATTAAACCAGGCTATAATCTGACTTCCTTGCCAACAGTTTACAACACCAAAGCGACCTGCATGTGGGTGAAATAAAGAATAGTTTGTGAAAACTGTTTCATGGTGATCCTGTGTGCAGGCTGAATGCAGGAGCGCTCTACATCCTTTGGCTGCAGATCAGTCATGGGCCTGGAGGCGTGCAGATCCACAGGGCTGTCCACTCAGCTATGCAGGGGCTCCTCGCCACAGGCGCCAACCTGAGAGTCAACCACAGGAGCGCCGTCGTCTTGTCTGTGTCCACGGCAGGTATCACGTCGGGGCTTCACTGAATCTCTGACATGGACTGGGTTTAGATGAGATGCTATGAAGATGCTGAACAGCTCAAAAACAAATGTCAGGTCGTTGACTAACTTTCCACTAAAGTTTCTGAAAACTGCTGAATCTTTTTGTAGTAAAAGAGCTTAATGTAGGAAAGGTTGAAAACGGATGTTTGTGTAATCAGTAGCCAGCTGTGTGCGTTTCTTTCAGATGTGAATGAATGTGGGACCCAGCTGGTTCTGTGTGACGCTAACGCAGACTGTGAGAACCACTTTGGCACATACGCCTGCCGCTGCAGAGCAGGCTTTAGGGATGAGTCCCGTCTGGGATCCGGGGGAACCACCTGCATGGAGGCGCAGCCAGCAGGTACGGTTGCTCTGACCGACTGCACAGCTTAAAGTTTTTAAACTACAGTTATGATCAATTTACATGGGTTTATGATGGAGCAATCATTGGCTTAACCACAAGGAAACCCAAGCTATTACTCTGGCTTTGCATCAAAAGGCTTTCCTGATGAAAGGATTTTGCTGCTATCAGAGATTGCATCAAAATTTCATTATAAACTTTAAGAAGAAAATGTTGAGGTGTTGTGCAAAAAAACTGCCTAAAAAGGTGAAAAATTTGCAAGCTCACTCTCTTGAAAACGATTCAGTAAAGAAATCCTTATTGGATTGTGACCCAACAGGCCTGGTGTCAAGAAGGACATTGAACATTTCATTGGATGTATTTCCTATTGATATTGATCACGTGTCTATCGTGATATTAACTGACTTGTGAATCAAATCAAATTTTATGTTCAGAATTGTTGTTCCATTAACTTATTGATATAGTTTATTTTGTCTTTATAAAAAAATACTGAAACATTTAAAGGGCCAGCATTATGTTTTCCAGCCATTTTATAACAGTCAAATAACTGTCACCTTCAGTTGTTAGAAAAATGCTATAAATGACTTTAAAAAATGGGACCTCATATTTAGCACCTTGAAATAGGGCCTGTCTCTTTAAGAAACTCCTGTTCTTTCTGAAACGCCGCCTTCAGGAAGTTGTCACAACATCCCTCCTATTAACCCTTTAATAATGTTTTTATCAGCGTTGCACTGAGAAGTATCTCGTATAAAGAGTTTAGCAGATGGACAGTTCCACCAGGTGTCTGCTAAATGCTGCTGGCTAGTCTGAAGGAGCTGAGTGAGAGTCACGAGGGAAGCTTGGTAGTTTGGAAACTGCAGCTCTGAGGAGGAGCTGTGTCTCGAAGGCGGGGCTAAGTCCACCTTGGCATTTTGCACAGCTGAATGGTTGCTATGGAGATTAAAGGATTTCCCAAACATGCATGAAAGAATCAGTTCAACACATCGGGTATGTTTTTGATGAGGGAATACCATGACATGACATAAAGTTAAAGTTTTTTATATAATCCTGCCCCTGTAAAGTATGGAAACATAAGTTTTTAAACCAGACATGAAACATTTCTCCTTGATTGTAGCCAGACTTGCCATAAACATTTCTGGACATCAGCTGTTTTATCCGCCTGCAGGTTGCGGATCCGGCCTGTCCTCGGAGACTAAAGGGGTCTACATCCTGTTCTTCCTGCTCAGCTCCCTCATCCTGACGCTGCTGGCGGTGGCCGGCACGCTCTACCACCGCCATCACTATGGAGGCTTCGTAGTCCGCTGCCCCAGCAGCATTTCCCCACCCGACCCAAACAACAACCATCTCCAACCTGACGACAGTTACTCCACTCCCACTGACTGTGACCTCCCCCCTCCGCCTCCGCCTGCAAGAGGAGGCAGGGATAGCTGGGCTCCAGGGAAGGAGCGCTGCCCCCCTGTGGATCTGCGTCTGCTGCGCTTCAGCTCTCTGCTGCCTGCAGACGGCTACATCGACCCACAGGAGAGCGGAAAGTTGTAACCCATAACCAAGTTTGTCTGCATTCTTTAAGATGCCTTTTTTTCCTCTTCTAAATAATATTCCACTGTATGCAATGTGTTCAATTAAAATATCAACAAAACACCATTTCTCTGTTTTATCTGCTAATATAAACGTGCAGCCATGACTGCATGTTGTATTGGCTGTAGTTTGTATATCTGCCTGCTTAAATCTTCCTACCTGGTACCACAGCATGCAGACAGTGGGGTCCAGTTTTCTAAGCTGGAGAAAACCTCTAATACAGGCTTACAGCAGCTAATCCAAAGCAGTGAAGAATCACTTCTCACCTTATTGTAAGACCCCCAGAAGGTCAACCTACGATGGAGTAGGGCCAGGCCTGAAATAAAACAAATGAAAAAATAGTTTACAATGTGTACAAGAATAGTAAAATGTTGTATTTTAAGTCTGTATTATAATCATCTTGAGATTACAGCAGAAATAAGTAATGTTTTGAGAATAAAGTCAAGAATAAAGTAAAAGGAAAAGTATTATGAGAAGTCATTACAAGAATAAAGCTGTATGACAGTCAATAGTATTCTCGTAACCATTTTTTTGCAATTTTTATTAAAATAATTCTCGATATATTGACTTTATTCTTGTAATCTACTTATTTTTATTAATGTAACTGTCAGTAAAGCCAGTTCTGATGAATAAAAGCAATTCTGACAGAGCAAAAATAAAATGTCATTTCTACCAATTAATTGGCAAACCTAAACAAACACTGGCATAACTCATAAGTCTGAAAAACAAAATGCAACTTTCAAATGTGAGAATTTATAGTGGTTTATTTGTTGACTGGAACAAATTTTAAAATCTGTCTTTTTTTGTAAAGCAGAAGTTATATTGATGAAAATGCATTTGGAATATTACTAAAGCAGATTTTCTAACTGAAACAACATTGCTCCTTTGCTTCTCTTCTCTATGGTTTCCTGCTTTTACACATATTTCTACACTTTGAATATGAAATGAAATAACATCTTGACATAATCTGAAAAGGAAAAGCGGTAAATGACATGCCTTTAAATTTATGTGTGTAGATTTATTGGGCGTCTATTTCTGGGTTAAGATGTGCTACCAGGTGGTGCGCTTTGAAAGTTGCTGCTCGTGCACCGAGCTAATCGCTGAATGCTCCTCACGTCCAGGAGGCAGAATCCCCAAGGACAGAATCCCCACAAAGCTGCTGCTGGGTGAGGAGTAGATGGTTGTCAGCGGTTGGTCCGCCCTGAAGGCTCTGCTTCCTTTCTCTGCTGGCAGCCTGAGGGCCAGAGAGGTCGGCACTTCCTCGTTCTTCCTCTCCTGTGCAAAAATCTGAGCAGCAAGCAGCTGTCAAGTAAACCTCACACCCCTCTCTGTCAGCAATATGCGCAGATTCCTCATCTTTTACTGCCTTTTACAGCCAGATGTCTATTTTCTCACATCTTGCAAGCTTGCAGGATCTCAGATCACCTTTTTGTTTTGTTTATATGCACTGGTTGAAAAAATGCTGCTTGCAGCAATGTAAAAAAAAAAAAAAAGGTTAAGGCATCATAGCAAAAGAGCCTGGTTTCTGGTTATGCCATATCAAATTTATCAAAACTTAAGAATGAAAAATGTGGAGAGGAAAACATGAAGGCAGAAAATTGCACACACTTTGTGCATCAGGTGCTCTTGATTACTTAGCATTGTGAGCAAAGCTTGGCATTTAGTTTCATGTTCTCATAAAACATCCAACACTTATTTACTCATTGAAACATAAAATCTGACTAAAATGTTCTTGTTTCTGCCTCACTTGGTCCATTTTTTTGCACTTTTAGAAGAAAATTCTGCACTTGAGCAATTTTCAATTCGATGTCAACTTTGTGGGCCAAATGGTGAAGCAGCAGGTTTGGCTGCTGTTTTATTGTACATTTATTTGAAGTCATTTTATATATCAAGAAATATTTGTATATTATTTAGGGGTTTTTTTTAGTGAAAAGAATGTAATTTGCTTAAATTTTTCCAACATTTGTTGTTCTCCAGTATTCATTTTGCAAGCACATTGCATTAAATATGTTGATAATAAATGTTTTAAATTTCTAAAACAGTGACAGCTTCTTAAAATAAGAGACTCAAAAGAAGAATAAACAATGCTAATAGATTGTATGGATAATTTTGAACAAAACCGAAAAGTTATTGACCACAAAGACAGAAAAACTGAAAGAAAAATAAAGCATATTGTTTAAGATAAACAAAAAATCCATCAGGATTGAGAGTAAAATGAATGTAGCTCATCAGGGGATGTTCTGGTTTCCAGGAGTCGCAACTGTCTCGTTTTGGGTTTAAAATAAGAACCGTCCGCTGTAGAGGTGGATGCTGGAATCCATCCAGGTTTCTTCCCTCAGCTGTTCTGGCTCCAGCTGAAAAATGCTGACCTTGCATCTACAATCTAGATTAGCAGGTGAGTAATCCCACCAGCATTGGTTAACCTGTAACACTTCCCTTCTCTTGTTGAAGCTGGATCTGCTGCAGTTTATTTTCTTATTAGCAGAGGCGAGTGAAGTGTGATTGGGTGGTGAGCCGTCGCAGGAGCTGCTTGGGCTGATAAGGAGGCAAAACCATCACAACGTGCAGCTCAGAGTCAGCCTGCACCACGAGGGGAGTCCAAATTCTTACAGAGGTATTATTTTAGAGAACAGAATCCAATCGCTAATGCCGTCATAAATGGATCGAAGCAAGCCTGAAGAAATTAATTTCATTTGGCCAAGTGCAAAGGGTCAGTTGTCATGTTGCTATAATGAGATCCATCCCTAAAGCTTCCAGATAAAACATTTAATTTTGTTCTCAGTGGAAGATTTTCTGGTGTTTCCCCTGCAAGGCGAACTGAAAACTGAGACTTTCAGACCAGGGAGACCAGGATTGGCATGGCGGAGGTGAAAGAGACTGGACTTTTCACAGATGATCTGTCTCATCATGACAAACTGTGACAACAGGGTGACAGCTTTAACACACATATAAAAAACATTTTTAAATAAAAGTTATATACTGCAGTTTTAACCTCCTTCCATAAAGGCCAGATTTGTGGATTGTTTGACTAGGAGAGCGTTATTCAGAAAAGCATCCAATTTGCCCAGGTTAACTCGCAGAGAGGCAACTTAATCTGCTAACAGAACAAGTTCTGATCATTATTTCCACAAAACTGAGGTATGTGGAAAGAAACACATAGTGAACAACATGAACAAGGTTTCATTTAACAGTTTCTAAATAAATGTGACTCGTACTTCAGTGCGTCTTATGCATGTTTTCTGTCTTCATGTTGTATTAATACTAGATTAAGCCAACAACCATGACTTAAGATGAATGGCAACTTCTGACTGGGCCCGTGGGTGTTTCAATTTGTTTTTATTTGTTTTTATAATTTTGGTCTTTTCTGACTAAGGAATATTCTGATATTATTCTATTAGACATAAATAACATGAGGTTGAAGAGGTTCCGTGTAAAATGTTTAGGATAACTGATATGAAGAGCCCATAAGTTAATAATTCAGCTCCATTTGGAAGGAAACAGATGAAAAAATAAATTTATGTATTTTATTTTATGCACATTAAAGCGTGTTGCCACGGTCTTATGAATATAGTTGTTGCCTTTGAAAGGAACCCAGGCGCCATGAGCATGACTGTCCTACAGGGGGCAGTGTGCGGCCTCGGCTTCTCACTCCATCTCCTTCCTCGGGCTTTAATCATTCGTTAGCCATACATAAAAAAAAAGATGCACTTATAATCATATCCCTGTAATAAAGGAAATGTCTCTTTGTCCTCTTTCATTCAGCACATTGTCACAACCCAGAGCCTTAATCCTACAAACTGACGGACAGTTGCATCCTGGGAAAAGAGCCTCACGCCTTTGTTTGAGCTAGTCAAATCTGTTAAGCCCCAATTCTTTTGTGGGTATTTGCATACTCGGAAGTATTCTTTTATTGAAGGGCCAAATCCTCCTTGTATGTTATGCGAGGCATTTTTAGTATCATTTGTGGGGTATCTACATGCACTATTAGCGCTGCATAATACCTTCATATAATACAGCGGCATAATCTTGCAGATAAAGGATTTTTTTTCTTTTCTGAAGTGTAGCGTTACGACGGGATGAAATGCAGCGTTTGCAAGCGGATTCAAAAAGGCTCAAATGTCATCAGAAATGTCAAGCGCCTCTGCAGTGACGGGATACGAGAATTATGCTTTTTTATCATTTTCATCAGCAGCTTCATTTCTGAAATTCACCTCTTGAGTTGAAAGACCGGGCTTGTCTGGCCACTGCGATGTAATGGGCCTCGCTTTATAACAGCTGCTGCTTACCTCTGGTTTACCTGCTTTTCTTATTTTCTACTTCTACCCGCCTCTTTCCATTTGCCCGCTCCACTTTTGTCCCATCTTTGGAAAGATTTCCCCCTTTTTCCAGCGGAGTTTCTCCAACCGGCTGATAAACTGTTTATCTGTCGGTGGTGTTGGGCCCAGTGTGCTTCACACATTCACACTCTCCACAGGCCTTTTCTCTGCAGCTCTCTGGAGTCCCTTCTGCAAAAGCTCTGATAAGATTGTGAAGCAGAGATGGCAGATGGAGAACTAGAGAGTGAAGGCATGGTGGTGTAAAGGGAAACCTTTAGAGTCCAAAAATATATCCACCCGTGACATATTAGCTTACATTTTCATACAGAAATTGGAAAAAAATGGATTCCATCTTACAGTTTTGATATTTTACAGTTTGATTTTATGACACTCTCATGGAATCTCTTCTTCTACCAATTTCTAATTTATTAGCCGAAATAAAAGTGGAAATCTACCATTAAACTTCTTTTGGAAATAGATGTTTGAAGTTAGTTTTGTCGTCCTTCCAAAAGCAGAAAAACAAAAACATACCAAGAGCAAATTCACCAAACAAGCTTTACATTTTCCTTCTATAAATCCAGTGTCAGTTTTCATTGCTATTCTTCCAAGCAGCATTTTACATTATTTGCTGCATTATTTTCTCCCAGGCCTCTGATAGAGGACCTGAGCTCAGAGGATGAGAGAGAGAGACCACCCGCGGAGGGTGAGAAGGGGATTTATATATATATATATATATGTATATATATATATATATATATATATATATATATATATATATATATATATATATATTTATTTTTTTTTACATATTTGTTAAAACTGTCTCCATGTTATGACAGATAACCTGTAAAAGGATTGTTGAAGAAATGCACCACTCCCTACCAAAAACAACCAATCAGGGCCAGGAGGAAGCTCTCAATGTTGTTAATCAATCTCGTGTACTTGCTGCTAAATGTGCTAATGGTGGAGAAACCACTCACTGTTCCAGGAAAACAGTTTTTTTTCTGTATCTCTGATTGGCTAGTTAGCACTGGGAGCACTGGGAGAAGGCAGAGAAGTAAAATTTTTTCACAAATTATCAGTCTCATGCCATACGGTTGCGACATAGTGACAGTTTAAAGGAATATGTAAAAAGATATATTTTCATAAGTTACATACTGCATCTCTAAGGAGCTTTAAAGTGTTTTGATGGGCCAACAAAGTGATAGGAGGATTTTCTGGGCTCTTGAGTAAAAAATGTCTCCTTTATTAGACTTGATTGAATCTTCACCAACATATCACCAACTAACAGCTTCTGCATTTCTTCTCCTGATAATGGACCACAAGATTAGCTTCATATATGGCTGGTAATTATCAACAAAAGTCCCAAAGACATTCATAAACCAGCTCATGTCCACAGCCAAGTACCTCTGTCGTGTTTCACCGTGTTGCAGCATCACTTTCCCTCCATATCTGAGCAATGTCATGCAGTTAGCTGCTTTGCATCTGTTTTCTGGCTGCTGTTTGCCTGTTTGTTTTTGTTCTGTCCTCCTGTGTATTTAAGCGCCGATTTGTGCCAGCAAGGGATACATGAAAAGAGCCACAGCACGGACGGAAAACAAGCCTTTGGAGACGAAGGCGAAGAGGAGGAGGAAGAAACGACAACACGAGGAACGAAGCAGGGCTCAGAAATAAGCTCTGATTAAATAGTAAAACAATCAAACTGCAAAGATGAGAGGGAGAACAAGACAGAAAAATAGATGCACAACACACATTTGCACACACACTCAACAGTAAAAGCAAACACAACAGGCAAACAAGGAAAACAACATGAATTTAAAAAGACCCGGTGAGGACAAATTACACCAGCTGCTGCTTCTGTTTGGTTTCAGTCACAGGAGCAGAAAAGTTCTCCTGGGGATGCAGCTTAACTTTTTACAGTGTTGGTTCTCACTTTATTTGTGCTGCAGGATAAATGTGCACAATATTCTGATTACACTTTGATATTTGATTTGAGAATGAAGACAAACATAAAACCCGCTGCTCATACCTGTGGTGTTTTAATATTTTAATATTCCCTACAAATATTTTATGAACAAATATTTTAATATTTATGTCCTTTTAGTTGGACTTCTCTCTTGGAGTTGATTAAAAGTTAAATTTACCACTCTGTGTATCTGCCTGGTTTTGATCTTTCTTTGAAAAAAGTTGCAGGTCATAAAATATTAACGTGGACAAAACTGTCAAAAATATGAATTTGGCAGCTTATTCAATTGAAAATCACCAAGTTAACTTTTCTATCAATGCTGACAATTTTGTTTTCTAAGGAAATGTATTTTTATTATATTATGAACCAAATTTTAATCCATTAAAATATCCAGTGGCAAACTCAAAATAAAGGCCCTCTATTCATTAGCTGGTAATATACGGTACAATTTTGGGACATTATAGCATTATATTTTAATACTATGTTTCTCAAATGAAAGTCCTCAGCATCTTTTTCAGTCCTATTAATATTAGGAATTTACCATTAATGATCATATCAGCCATTGCTGCTCACTTTATAATATATTGGTATCAGCCTGATGAGTAAAATGATATTTATTTTTGGAGTTTTGCCATTAAAAATGTGGAGACATGTATAAAAGTATAATAATTTACTAAATATTATAAATGCATATATATATTTACATATAGGAAGTACTTTATGTATTTTGAACAGGCAATACAAATCTATTTATAGATTATGACGACATGAGTTAGGCATATTTGGACTAAACTAATCCTAAATCAGTTATAAGTCATGGTTTTTGTCTCCTGCAAATTAAAGTTTTGTCTTTCAGAGCTTCTAACTTATTGCACTGGGAGATTTTGAGAAAAGTATCTTAGTTTGCTGGTGAAAACAATGAAATCAGGAAAAATACAGGAAATAAAAAAACATGCTGGAATGTGTGAAGAGGAATGAACACAGGAAATGAAAAATCTAACAAAAGTAAATTTTATTAAGTCATGGGTTAAGTAATAAAGTGGAACAACAGGGACAGAAACCTGCTGTAGATGGTCTAAAATATTTTACATGCATGTAAAGCATGTTTAAGGAAAATTTACTGACATCAAGATGTTTGAAACGGTTAGTTTGATCAGTGCTAAAGGAAGAGGTTTTTTCCACCTGCTTTGATGTATTTGATTTATCTTAATTTAGTAAAGATTTTCATGACTGCAAGCTGAAGCATGAGAACTTTCTATAAATCAATCTATAAAATACGATAACTTACATCCGTTGGTATGACGTTAGCTTGTTGCATTAGCTTCAGCCATCTGGCTGCTCGTCTCCTGAAGGAAGCGGTTCTGTTTTTTTGTGTTGTTCCAGCCCAGCGACTCCCTGATGTCTCGACTCCCAGGCTTTTATGACACATGGAAGACTTTTCAGCCACCTCTATGCAGAGGCAGTGGACTGGTTCCTGTTAATTAGTACTTTGTCTCCTCTTAGAAATGACCTTTTCTCTTTTGCACTCTGAATAAATTGACTCCCGGTCTTCCACTGTGTGTTTCTTTGGATTTTCATGGCTGCTGGTGCGTGATCCAGTTTTGGTGCTGCAGCAGAATCAAACGGCTTCCTTCTACTGAAGCCTGACTTCACTAAGTGATTACTTCAGTTGAATAAATAAATTGCAGTTGTCTTGAACCCTTTTCTGTAGGATCAAGAAAAGGATTACTGAAAAATTGACTGCAATGGCATCTGAGCTCAGAAAACGTTTGGAACTCGAAGGTGACAAATCTGTCTGCTGCCCATGAAGCCTAAAGATAAAAAGTATTTACACTCCTGATTATTTGAGTATTGTAAAGTCGTTAATTCTATTTTTTTTATATATCAAGTTATTTTACAGTTTAATTCCATAAAATACATTTTTATCTTACCATGGGGTGTGACTGTAGGATGGTGGGTTTCCGTTATAAAACTGTAACTACCTTGATTTGGAGAATCAGAGATGACTTTTTCATAAATGCAGTGAAGTCAAAGAGGATTAGAGCAATAAAACAAAATGAGAATGAATATACATATACATACATACTTACATGTAAAAAGGCACAAAAAACAATGCTTTGCAACATAATTTTAGCTGTCATACTTGCTTGAAAAGGAGTGAAAAAAAGTTTACACTTTTTTTTTTAATTGTCCAATGGAAAAGTCAAATCATCCTTTCTTTCAGTTTCTCCTACTCAACACAATCTGTGGTTCTTTAGGCATTGTTACAAAACATACAACAAAAAGTGAACTTGGTTCTAATGTAAAGTAGGAACTGATCTTGTTTAGATTTAAATAAACAACATATGTATAATCCCTTTGTGATGAAACTACATAATTACTGTCAGCCACCGATGCATTTCACTGGAGACGGGACTATCTGTGGATAATGCTCTTATCCTATATTTGTTATGCTTCGTCAAATCCATATCTCGCTATATGTAAGCAGAGATTGTATTTATTAAGGTAAATGATTTGTCCATAATAAACTGCAACAATATAATAGTAATTCTGAGTATCTGCATGTTTCTTATGCTTCAGAAAACGCAGAAATTTGTTAACGTGCCCTATGGTTTCAACATGAAGCATGTTGAAAGGTTGATTCAAGATAAAAAGAAACAAAACAGATCTACCTTCTTTTATCTGTTATGTAGTCTACTTTCTGTGGATGCCTCATTCTTCTGACTGAAACGGTTTGATTATTTTGGATGAGGCCTTTGAAAAAGAAGCAGTTACTTGGAAGAATTCATTGCATCGGCACAATCAAGTTGCCACTAGAGCAAGACTTTACTCAACGCAAACTGCGTTTCCATTACAAATGTTGGTCTATTTTGCATATATGTTGGGGAAAAAACATGATTTCTCCATTGCAATGTTTTCATTAAACAGGAAACACCATTAAAAACACTTGTGAATACGTTTGTTCATGCAACAATTAAAAAACATGCAGCGCCATCATCCTCCAACCACTTCCTGTCTTCTTCTTGCACCAGGGCCAACATCCGGTTCATCATCTGACTCGTGTGATGCAAAAACTAAAAAATAAATAAAAAGTTTCCATTGCAGTTTTGCAAAATAAACCAATTCTGATATGGCAAAAACAAAACATTCTCATCCTGGTGTAAAAACTTTTCATTGAAAAATAAGGGAAATTTATTTTCAAAATGTGAAATTCCCCAGTTATATGTTAAATGGAAAAGCAGCTGCTGAGCTCCATTGTCCTGGAAGTTCTGTAGTGCATCAACTAATGGTGCATGAATTACTGGGACAAGATCTTATGGGATTTTATTTTGTCTCCACTCATTATCTGTGGAAAAACTGTGAAAAACCGCTTCAGATGAATTTAACCTTCTTCTCATACGACCACTGAAAAGTCATTAGCTGTAAAGTAAAGGACATAAATAAAGCAAAACAGTTGACACTACCAACATTATTAATGTATATTATAGAGGAAAAATGTGTCTCAGGTTGAATGGTACGATTGTACAAAAGCTGTTTTGCAGAAGGTAACAGTTCAGTTTTAAAAGGTGAAAGTCAGCTCAATAATGAAATGCAATTTGGTAAAAACTCACATAACAGTTCTTCTTCTTTTTCTTTGCACCTATGAGCAGCAGATCTGCCTGGGGAGAAACAACATGAGCCACAAATTAGCAAAGACACAACTGTCTTCAGCTCCCTGCGTCCTTCTCAGCAGACCAGGGGCCGTTGCTGAAAAACTTCCAAGATCACTTACCGAGAAAAAACAAAAGAGCAAAAGAAAACTGTGGAGTGGCCAGGCCACAGCCTGAGGATTATTCTCCTAGTGTTACATGGCTTAGCTGCAGCCCAACCTTTGACTCTTGTTAGGGATGACTTGACTCCTGGCCCTGCGCAGGCAGGAAGGGGCCTCCGGTATGTGTTTGTTACTTATTGTATGGAAATAGAAATGCTGCACATTTATTTGGAGACACACTGTTTGCTAGGAGTGTTTGCTGGTGAATTTTGAAGGGGTTGTTTAGAAATATTTATGCTAGTTTCAGTGAAAAGGTTGTAAGAATCTGCAGGGGGAAACTCTCATGGCACTTCCACTTTTAAAAATACCTCGAAGGAGTTTGGCTAAAACCGTTTTATGAGTTTGTAAACCATCACAACATTTAAAGGTGGGGTATTATGTAAGATTGACTTTATTTTTAGCTTCACGCCATGTTAAAACGTTATTCTGTCATCAAGGTTGAGCGTCAGAAGCTACAGGAGCTTCTTAAAGAGACAGAAACCCAATTTTAAGTCAAAGATCTTTTAAGTTATGTTTGAAATATGCAGAAGTTTTGTAATAGCTTAAGGTGATCATGTTATAATATGTCACTATTGGAAAATGCCCAACCCTTCACATAGATAAACATTTACACAGGAAACCAGTGATCTTCCTGTGAACTTTGTTCTGTTCTTTGTGCATTTAGATTTATTTTAGTGTTAGACTTTTAGCCTTATTTTGTAATTTCCTTCACTCTAAATCTATTCATATATGGCCATTTTTGGCCCACTGTTGATCTAATTTTCCACTTGTGCACCAGTCTTTGAGATCAGAGTTTCTGCTACATTATATGTTGTGCTTTGTGTGTCTCTATTTACTCCCTCACTATATAAACTCAATGTTTCCTCCGGTTTCTCCTCATTTTGTAAGTTTTCCATTGTCATTATTAAATCTTCATATTCAGCTCAAGCACTTGTCTGAATTTGAGTCCAGCTTTAAACTCACAAACCAGCACAGTGATGCCACAAGAGGCCGATCTTTTTTCGCTCTCTGTTGAGCATCGCCACATCGTGTTCGTGCTTCATTAGCGGAGTGGAGCACGATAACGGTCGACTGTTTTGTGTGTTTGCCATGTGGCTGTGAGCGCTCAGCTTCATGCTAAGTCCTCCGAGATCTCCCAAATACCGCTGCACATGTGTATAAACACTTTACAAAGCTCTGCGTAATCTGCCTTTTCTTTGCTGCACTCTTAGTTTCATCTGTGGGGGGATTACTGTAACACTTTCTGTGTGGATGTGAGAATGTGGAATCTGCAAGAGGAGGAGGAACATGCAGAATGGAGGGAAAAGGAAAACAAATTGTATGTAATCTCTCCATAGAAAGGACAGTTGAACGAAGGGAGTCTTTCTGGGCCTCCATCTTTTCTTTTTTTTTCTTTTTTTTTTCTATGGGACAGAAAATCCCATAATCCTCCATGTTTGATGTCTCAAGGCTAATGGTGTTTATTAGGACAGCCCGAAAGGCGCTTTGTCCACGGCACGGTTGCTGTTGAGGTTTTGAATGACATTGCAGGAGGAGAGCTGGTAACTTTAGCTTAATCTTGGCTTAGCCGGCCCCGATGCATGCGCAGGTGTGTGGCCCATAAGCCCAGAGGAGGCCGGGCTCTCCTGTGCAAACCAAAGATCAATCCTGCTGCAGGGGCCTAAGATGTCCCGAGGAACACACAGTGCACCTTTAACCCGGGAGATTTTAGCCCCTTCATGAACCAAACTGCCCATTATCACATTTTAATTAAATGACTGCTCTCGTTCCGTTTATCTACTCAATAAGATATGGAATGACCTTTTTCTACCAAGTCAGTGTACGTTTTCATGAAGCAAGCCTCGGAGTTTGAGTTTATGTTTCAGTCGCTTCATTCATCTCAAAACCTTCTGCTTTGCTTTGGCCTCCGGGTCGTTGCCCTTCATCAACACGCCGTGTTTGTGATTTTAGCTTTCGTTCACACAGCAGGTCCTGAGGCTCAGTTCAGGTTTTGGTTGAAATCAGATTTTATTTTTATTTTTTTTCCATGGTCGATCATATTACTAATTAAATATGACTGCTATGAGACTTAATGTGTGAACAACTTACGACCCTAATAATGGATGGAGCCATTTATGGATAAACTTTAAAGTTTATTCCGCAGTTTTGTCACAAGATCATAAAGAGACAAAGGAAGCTAATAAGAAGATAGCACAACTAATAGCAATGAGTTTTTGTGCAGTACTGACTGCATTTTCTGTAGGGAAGTCTGTTTTTAGGTGAAGTTGGAATCAATCTGATTGTGATGCGCTTCACTAACACAGAATACTTTCATAACTTCATAATCATAATTTTCAGCCATTAATCACGTCCTGATTAACTGCCTCTAACTTTTTCTACTGCAGAATTACGATGTAGGTCTCACATCAATGACATAACAGCTGGAAAATAAGAATCGGGCCATTAAGACAGCCGTAAAAAAGTCAAATATTTTTCGCATATGACCATAAAAAGCAGATTTCAGTTGCTTTTCAATCAATCAATCAAATTTTATTTGTGTAGCACATTTCAGCAACAAGACATTTCAAAGTGTTTTACGTCATAAAAACATAAAAATACAAAGTCATAGAAACACAGCCAGTAATGGAAACATTTCATTTTGCCATTATTACACATCAGAATGTTGATAAATATTTCACTGATTATGTTTTAGCTCTAAACTGGAGGGTTTTTAGTCAAGATTTAAAGGAACTCAGTGTTTCGGCTGTTTTGGAGTTTTCTGGAAGTTTGTTCCAGATTTGTGGTGAATAGAAGCTGAATGCTGCTTCTCCTTGTTTGGTTCTGGTTCTGGGGATGCAGAGCAGAACCAGAACTCGAACACCTGAGAGGTCTGGAAGGTTGCTATGACAACAGCAGATCTTTAATGTATTGTGGTGCTGAACCGTCCAGTGAGTCATAAACTAACAGAGATATTTTAAAGTCTCTGAGCTCCAGGAAGCCAATGAAGGACTTTAGAACTGGGCGATGTTCTCTAACTTCCTGGTTTTAGTCAAAACTACAGCAGCAGCGTTCTGATCTGCTGCAGCTGGAGTTTTTTTTTTTTATTCAGACCTGTGAGGAAACCAATGCAGTAATCAATACGACTAAACATAAACTCATGGATGAGTTTCTCTAGATCTTGCTGAGACATCAGTCCTCTGATCCTGGAAATGTGCTTCAGGTGACAGAAGGCTGATTTTACCTGCTGTGTGAATGTAGCCTAACATTTAATATCCAGTAAGTAGAAAGTACAGCTTCAACAGCTTCCTTTGTTTTTTCTCCAGCAGTTTAATCATTTTATTTGTTTTTATTGGATTATAAAAATGCATTCTTGACAAAAATGGAATTAAACGTGATACAACATGGAAATTATGTCAGTAGCAATGTGAACAGCTTACATACCACAACAACCTTTATATGAGCTCAGTGCTTTTTGCATATTTTCACGTATAAACAGGACATTACTGCATTATATTTAATTTCTTTTTTGTTTTTCTTAGTATGAAGCTTAATAAACTTGACCTGAAGAACAGCGAAGACTCTGATGGACTGGTGACTCACTTAGAGCCTATCCCTCCAATAAACAAATTAATTTCCAATAATTTAATAGCCGAAATCAGCTCAGTGATCCGTA
The DNA here is from genome assembly GCF_051168715.1 of Poecilia mexicana. NCBI lineage: Eukaryota > Metazoa > Chordata > Actinopteri > Cyprinodontiformes > Poeciliidae > Poecilia > Poecilia mexicana. The sequence continues at coordinate 17,479,759 of NW_028263370.1, read as the reverse complement.
AACACTATGTTGATGAGGTCATGTTTACCTCATGGCTGCATCTTAAGGCGGCTGGATTAACCTACATAAAGAACCAGGATGTCATCATGTGTGGATTGAAACACTGTGTGATGAAGAAATGTGATATTTTTAGACTCAAAGGAGTGAATGTGATTCATTTTTAGGATCAAAGGCAAACAGAGGACTTATTGTTTCTTTTTTCAGTGTAATTCCCAAACCAAGGGCTTCTTCCCTGTAAAGGAAACCCTCATCATTTGCCCAAACCCAACATTTCTTCGATTGCTACAATCAACCATCAAATTACACGTTTTGTGGTTTCATTTCCCAGTGGGGAGGATTCTGCCCCCTCTGCCCTGGATTCACCCTGCCTGTGGATTCACTCCTTCTCCACCCCTCTTTTATTTACTCCACAAAGAAAGCTTGATGCATAGAAGAAAACATCACTTCCTGTTAGGAAGGAAATGCCTCAGCGTCATAAACACGAGGCCATTAATCTTTTCTAACTCTCTGTTTATGACTCAGAGCTTCTTTTTTTTGTTAAGAATCTGTGAAATTTCTCTGCCAGTTGATCACAAGCAGAACTAAACATGAACACAGTTGACCAACAGGGGGCGATAACAGGAAGTTTAACAAGCATATCTGTTTCACCAGAATCAAGTTTCTGCTTAAATCCTCTCTTAATCACTCGTGTTTTTCTTCTTTTTCTTCTCATTTGGTTGCTTTTTACATTTAATTTGATTTGTATTGGTGTTTTTGAACAAGTATGTTATTTCCACTAGTGCTTTTATTAATACAAAATGTTGATAATGCACAGCAGGTGCGAGATCCTCACTGTATTTAAGCAAAAATAGAAATATATGATGTGGTAGACTCACTTTGATTTAAAGCAGAAAAGCAACAAGTATTACACATGCTAGTAAAAAAATGTAACAACTGGATGCATTAAGAAAAGAGAATGGAGCTCCAACTTCAAAAAATTAAGTTAATTAGTTACATGTAATCAAATTAAGATTGTCAAACTTTATTTATGACTTTTTAACATGACAACATAAAAACTTTAATATATTTACTTGGATGAATTTAATTTGTTAATTTTTTAAACAGTGTGGATGCACTGAAAGGTCTTGCATGAAGGACTAAGACAATATACTAAATGGATGCATGCTGATGCAACTCTTTATGATTTATTACATGAAACTCGTCACTCATTTAAGGCATTTTGTCACAAATGTATCCAAAATGCAAACTAAAAATAATCTGAAAACAGATAAATCATTGAGACTTCTCTGAAGAACAAAATAAGTAGAAGGATAATAAATTGCTTAACTTTGATACAAAGATTACTGTCATGAATCCAGATATTGCTGCTGTTTATTATCAAGCCTGCTTCAAAGCAACATAATTAATAACATATCTGACATTATGCATGGATGAGAAGAAATTAGGGTTTATTATGAGCTGCTTCTTCCAGAGAGGCATTTAATATTTTGCTTTTAAGCATCAGTACACCTGCAGGGGTGTGATGTTCTTTATTTTTCTTTCTTTTTTTTTTATCACAGTTAACACGTTGTATGCACGTTACTTTGGGTTTCACACTGGGTTGCTCCTCATTGGAGGTCGGGTGATGTAACAGGTTGGAGAACTGCAGCTCCCTTTGATCCTAAGAAGCTGTGTTGTTTTGTGTTTTTTTTTTTGTTAAATAGCAGTGTGTTTGAGATCAAACACACTGCCTTAAGACCACATTTGTTCCTTAAGACGTTTTTTTTTTTTTTTTTACATAACTGTATTTATATTGTATATTTATACTGAATTTATAGATATGGGGGGGGGGGATGGTTGATCTTTCATGACCTCTGGAAACATTTCTTCATATCTTAAGCGGCACAAATTAAGATTTTTGCTGCACAAACAACCAATTTCGTTAGATTTGAAGAAGGTTCGGGGGCCAGTGCTGCACCTCCACTCCATGCAAAGTGTTAAATATTGGTAAATAAAAATATAACCACAAGCAATAAAAAAAACTATAACTATAGATAAGTTTGATATTGTAAGTGATTTAAAAATGATCAAATATAAAGTAATCACATAAAACAAATACATAAATAAAATAAGAAAGCACGTGGAAATTTCTGGGTTTCAGATGACGTAGCACCGACGTCACGCAATGCGGACAGCGGTCAGGAAGTAAATGCGGCCTGTTTACTTCTGTTGACCCAGCTTCAAAATGCCTAAAGTCTGTGTCATGTACGGTTGTCCCAGCCGCTGTAATAGCGAGAAAGATGAACGTTATTTTCGTGTATCCAGAGTAGTTGCTCAAAAAGCAGTTAATTATAAAAAACCTACCGAAAAAAGAGGAGAAAAGTGGATCAACAATCTCCTGTTTCGCTAAACAGGAGGAGCGGAAGCGAACAACGCCAGAGTTCGCAGCGACCACCTTCTAACAGGTAACGATCGCATCGTTTAAATTGTATTTTCAGATGTTTTATTGGACAGTTACTTAGAAAGACAAGCATTCATATTTTAGGTAAGATATATTAGTTTTTTGAACAATTTTTTAATGGATTTTCTGTAGATCGCTGCGAATGATTGATCTACATTGGTCAAATGCAGTATGACTCAACATTAACATACAAATCCAGCATGAATTTGGGTTGTACAGAAGCTAAATAAATTAGTTACAAGTAGATCCAAGCACATAGTGGGTTAGCTTGTTGTTAGCGAATAGCATTGTTATCGTAGCCTAATTATTTAAATTAGCATAACTCACTTCTAACCTGGGCAGAAACAAGTTGACACCCATTTAATGCTTCTTTTGATCCTAAATGCTTGAGCCAACCTGAAATAAAATAACTTTATGCTTCCAGGCTCTCGAAAGCTTTCATGTGACTCGTCCTATAATATGAGTTCTGCAGCTCCAGATAGTTATGTTGCAGGGTAAATCCAAGACAATGTGGATCATATCCTAAATATACACGTATTTATTTATTTTTTGAGATACCTCGTCTGTTCCATTTAGGGCATTATCATACTCGTTGTGATCCATTTTGCTCTGTTTTGAATCAGAGAAATCCACTTCCGGACCCCCATCTGAATTTTGTGCGTCATCCGGGTCATGTGTCTGAAACCAGCAATATACTGGGTTTCAGTATATTGCTGAAACATATAATGTATGTCTGAACTGACATATATTATGTCAGTTCATATATTATATGAACTGACATAATATATGTCAGTTCAGAGAAAACTGACATATATTATAATTATCTGATTGTCTTACTTATATTACAGTCAGATAGTTAAAGTGAATTTCAATGAAGCGCTTCAGGCTAAACGCAGATAAAAACAAATAACGCCTTTTAGATTTTAATTTCTTAAATTTTATTCTGCTTTGTTTTGCTTTGTTGACAAAGTTTGTGGTTTAAGCTTAATAAAAATGAGAAAAAGTGACGAGTTAGAAAACCTCTGAAAGCTGCTGTGCAGTACAAATATCATCAACATCCATTCTTGTGACTGAAACATGAGGATTTTCCTGCCAATTGGTTTTTCTGTGGCGTGCTAATTGCAGCCCCTGGTCGTCCATCAGACCCCCGCTTCGCCGCCTTTTGATGTGACAGCTCTCGTTTCTCTCACTGGCGATCCCTCGCTCCAGCCATGCGTGGGTCACGATGTTCTGTGAAAGTAGCATTAATTGTTTTGAACTATTTGGTGGCCGCCCGCAGTAGGTGGGCTTCATAATCTATACTGACACCAGAAGAAGACGGCCGGGAAACGCCGGGACCCCCTGCTCTGCAGCAATTGGTAATTAGAGAAACTGACTTCGAAAGAGGAAGATGATTCTCATCTTCTGTTTCTGTTTGGTGGAGTTAAAACGTTCCAGAAGCTCCTGATTCAAAGACTCATCATGACATGATGTCTACGTTCTGCGATTCAAAGTCTGAGGTCTGAGAATGAAATACGACCTCAAAATAAATAGATTATCAGAAGTTACTGAAAGGAAACAAACTTCCTTCCTACAATTATAAGACAATCAAATCAGGAAAGCTTATGTAGGATGGGAGGAAGAAAAAGGACAGAAAACAGGCAGGAATGGTGGAAAGTTGAAGGAAGGAACAAACGAGGGAAGGAAGGAAGGATGAAAGTAGGAAAGAAAGGGAAGAAAGGAAGGAAGAAATGAAAGAAGGAATGAAAAAGGAAGCAATGAAGGAAGGAATGAAGGAAGAAAGAAAGGGAGCAAAGAAGGAAGGAAGGAATTAATGAAAGAAGGAAGGAAGAAAGAAAGGAAGGAAGAAGGAAAGAAAAAAAGGGATCAAAGAAGGAAGGAAGAAATTAAGGAAGGAGGGAAGCAAGGAAGGAAAAAAATCCATCCATCCATCCATTTTCTTTACATCCTTGTCCCTTAGTGGGGTCGGGAGGGTTGCTGGTGCCAATCTCCAGCTAACATGGAAGGAAGAAATGAAAGAAGGAAATAAGGAAGGAAGAAATGAAGGAAGGAAATAAGGAAGGAAGAAATGAAGGAAGGAAATAAGGAAGGAAGAAATGAAAGAAGGAAATAAGGAAGGAAGAAATGAAGGAAGGAAATAAGGAAGGAAGAAATGAAGGAAGGAAATAAGGAAGGAAGAAATGAAAGAAGGAAATGAGGAAGGAAGAAATGAAGGAAGGAAATAAGGAAGGAAGAAATGAAAGGAAGAAAGAAACGAAGGAAGAAATGCCTTTTCTTTATGAAAGTAACTTAATTTGCCGTGTATCACAATCTGATGTTTCAACAGTTTGATGAAGGTCTTTGTATTGAAATAAGTTTTGTGTTCTTTGAAGAAATGTTTACTTTAACCCTCTCACTGCTGACTGTTTTTGTGTTCTGGACTCAACGTTTAAAACAAACTTCTTCTCTGAGCTCTCCTTTGGTTAGACAAGTGATTTTTTTCTCTCGGTGGAGTAAAAACGTTTTTCCAGAGCCACAAAGCGAATGGCTGAGGAGAGTCCAGGTGAGCCTCCTCCTCCTCCTCCTCGTGATCACTGACATGTTACAATCACTTTAATTGGGCTGTGTTTGATTTTCAGCCACAGGTCCTCAACCCTCCCCCTCCACCGGCTCCACACTCCAGCGGACACCCAAAATACTCTCCACCTCAGTCGCTAAAATTAACCGTGGAGCTGTGATTGGCCGGAGCTGAGAGTGACCGCGCAGCTGGAGGGAGGCGGATGGCTCACAAACTCCTTTCAAATGTCAGAGACGTCTCTGGTCTGCTTCTTTACTTCTGTTTTTCTGGATGAACACCTTAGAAATAAGATGACACCTGCAGTTTACCGAGCGATTCAAGATAAAGCTACAATCAGTTCAAAGGTCATTCATTCGCTCCCAGAATGACCAAACACTGCAAAAACACGAAATCTTACCAAGTGATTTTGTCTAGTTTCTAATTGAAATGTCTTGGTACACTTGAAATAAGACAAACTAACTTACAAGTAACTTTTCAGCAAGAAATAGCAGCTTGTTTTAAGTCAATAATTTCTTAATATTGGACATGGGAAAATGAATTATTATAAGATAATGGAACTAGAACTTTTTCATCAATATTAAGGAATTATTGCCTTCAAACAAGGCAATGTTGCTGAAAAGTTACTTGTAAGTTAGTTTTGTCTAGTTTCTAGTGATATCATCACTAGAAACTAGACCAAAAAGTGACTTTTCAACAATATATAGCAGCTTGTTTTAAGTCAGTAATTCCTTAATATTGATTTAAAAATGTACAAGTTCCTCAAGAAGATTATTCCATTTATAAGGACACGTTTTCCCCATGTTATAAATTAATTAATCTGCCAATGGAACGTCCACTTTTTCATCAATATTTAGGAATTATTGACTTAAAACAAGCTCCTATATGTTGCTCAAAAGTTGTAGGTGCACTAATATACTTACTTTAGAAGCTAAACCAAAAATACTTGATAAGATTTTGTGTTTTTGCAGTGCAGCGACGACAAGGATACAAAACTACATTCGTAGAAAAAATGAGTCCGTTTCTTCTTCTCTCGACTTAAAAGTCTTCATTCAGACTCAACTTGGGGCTTGCATGTCTTTTCCTGAGACTAATTAATTAATTTGTGTTAAAGTTGTGATGTGCTCTGTTCCACATTAGTCAAAAAACTTTAAAAGAGAGCTGAACTCCACAGGTTAATAAATGAATTACTTTTTAAGTACCGACTTCCACTTTTCTAATCCAATCCAAACCCATCCAGTTGATGGTGATTATTATATCCATGACTGCTCTGCTGCTAATTGAAGAGGTTTGTCTTCATAAAGTGATAATAAACAGAGCGGCGCGTTGGCCCGGTGCTGTTTCCAACTCATCAGTGCGTCATGCTCGATGGGCATTTTTCCATTTAAAGAGGCCAATTAGGCCTGCAGACGTCCCTGTACATCACAGACTGATCAAGCTGAGGGCACAAACACACACACACACACACACACACACACACACACACACCCAGGACCCCATTATCCTTCAGCACATCCAAACATTTAACTTGTGCTGCACCCTGAAACCTGCAACTTTGTTCAGACAGTTGGGCAGAACTGCTGCTGAAATGGCACCTTTTACTGCAGGGGTGTCCAAAGTGTGGTCCGGGGGCCGTTTGTGGCCCTTGGAATGAGTTAGTGTGGCCCCTGCACTGTAAAACATTTGAAGTTGGTTTAACTTGAAAATGAAAGTCCACCTGCTGCCTTGGAAATTCAATTTAAGTCGACAAGAAAGTTTTACTGGTTTTTACTATGCAATTAAGATAATTATTTTTACTTGATATTGTGAGTAAAATAATAGAGAAATTGTGAAATAATTAATTAGTTTAAATTGCAGCATTAAGTTAAAACTCACAATTCAAGATTAATGAACAAGAACAATGTTTAAACTTGTCTCTTGTTGTAAAATCAACTTCATGAACTTTAATTTCTGAGTTAAAACCAATAAAATGTTCCTGTTGAGTTAAATTGCATCTTCAAGGCAGCAGGTGGACTTTCATTTTCAAGTTAAGCCACCTCCAGATGTTTTGCAGTGTACGGCACATATAAATCTGTCATTAATGTCCTTTACAGCGCAAATTCTGCTTCTTCCCATAAATCCATTGAAATTAAGCTGCATTAATCACCAACTGAGAATAAATGTAAGAAGTTATTTGAGGGAATTTCATGCTTCATCCCGGCTCTCGCTCAGGAATCTGTGCTAAATTAAAGCACATATTTCCTCCGGGGTCCTGGGGGCTGGACGTGGGGCGGTTTCATGCCGCCCTGTCAGTTACTGTTGCTGAATCAGTTTGAAGACGGATCAAAGAGGTTTTTCTCCCCAAGCTGCAGTCTGGTCAGTCGGACACTCGGGCTCCTGCGTGTCGGCTGCAGATTGGGCCGTCAGGCGGAGCAGCAGCAGCTCTGTGCCCTGTTGGTCCTCTGCTCCCATGGCTCACTGTGCTCCTGTTCAAAAATAACAAGCTTTACCAGCACTGAGATGCTCGGGCTTTTAAAAATAAAATAAAAAGAGACGAAAATAGAATCATGACATTTTTAAAACTTTAGATTGTTGAAAAATGCCAAAACATATGTAGCAATAATTTTCAGTTCAGATTAAATAATCCTTTTGTCATGATTAAGGCTGAAACAATTAATCAGATTAATTGTGATGAATTGATTATTGAAATAATTGTCAGTTTAGTACTTCATCGATCACTAATTGCAGCACACAGACTCAAAAAAGGCCAAAAACGCCTTAGAGTGGTAACTAAGCCAAAACTGTGCAATATATACATACATTTCCTATTTAAAATAAAAATAAAAACCTGTGTGAGAGTAAGTGGCATATTTTTAGCTTCATTTGGTTCAAATTCTGCAAAAATTCGTCCTTTGCCATAAATGATCAGGCATGCACTAACCGAATGATTTATTGTATTTCTAATATTGCATAAAAAGGCTTCAGTAGTTTAATGAAAAATCTGACGAATGTGATCATTCTTTTCGTCTGATTAGTCGATTATTTGTCAGAATAATCAACAAAATAACCGATAACCAAAATAATTAGTTGCAGCTCTGATTAATTTTCTTCGTCAAATGTAGGAGCTGTATTTTCTTCCCCAATATGATGTTAATAACATGGACCAATGCAGTTCCTTGGAAGAGTCTGAGGTATTTTTAGTTTGATTCTTTACTAGTGTAGCTGATTTTCTGTCCATGTGTTCAACAGTATAAATATTTACAGTGAAGCTTTACTGTGAATGCAGTTTGGTGTGAGGTGGCACTTTACATTTCCCAGCATTTTAGGCCAACCGAGTAAAATTTCCACAACCTTTGGTCCTCCCGCAACTTCTCAACATTCGACTCCTATCATATCATCCTCACACACACACACACACACACACACACACACACACACACACACACACACACACACACACACACAAACAGCATCATAATTAGACCATGTACAGGTTTCCCCATGTAACAGCCTATATTCCATCTTAATTCCTTATCAGATGCATTGATCGTGCAGCTTGTTGACTGATCTGTGGCAGCTGTCTGGAGCACATAGATAAGCCGTGTGTGTGTGTGTACGTGTGCATGTGTGTGTGTGTGTGTGTGTGTGTGTGTGTATACTACATACAGAGGACCAGAGAACCACTTCCATTATATTCACCAGTAAAAGCAGGTCATTTTGTAGTTACCTAGTTAGATTTAAAGGTTTGATATGAATTAATTTTTGGTTTGGATTAGGAATAGACTAGTTTAAGATTAGGGAAAATGTCTGGATTAGGCATAAATACAGTTACTAAAATGAAAGGAAATCCATACAAAGTCCTCAGTTTGCATAGATGTACAAGGCTGTATGTTGGTGTGCATCAGCTATGGATTAGCACCTTATTATCTTAACCTTTGCTAACAAAGCTGACACCTATTTGCCAAACAACCTGGAAGATAAACAAACACTCAACAAGAAAACCTGATGAAAACTGACGTAGAACTGAATGTGGAGAAGCGGCATTCAGCTTCTAGGCACCACAGATCTGGAACAAACAGCTGAAACAGTGAAGCTGTACTTCCATTACAAATTAGCACAAATATTTATCTATATCCTGCTAATGATGAAAACACACAATTTTGCAACTGTGGTGATTCTTTCCTTTAAATAAAAAATGAAATTAAAATCACAAAGGACTAATCTTGTTCAGGAATAAGTCTTTAGAAGTCATATAATCAGTTACATGATATATTTATATTTCAGCCATGGTGTTAGCCTTCATCATCTACCAGCCATCAGAGGAAACGTCGGCGTCTTATCCAGACCTTGGAGAGATATGCCTCTTATACTATGTGGCGTTTCAGGGAAATTTAGTCGGCCATTTTACAGAAGAGCTATAGATTCAACACGTTTGAATGACTCTGGAGGAGCCAGCTGTGCACTATGCCAAAAAACCAAAAACAAATCATCCTCCTCCTACCACTTCCTGTCGTCTTCTTCGTGGTTTTCACCAGTAGTAACATCCGGCTGCTGATCACGTGTTTCAATACGTCTGAAAACCTCCTCATCCTAGCACAAGAACTTTTCATCAAAAAATTCAAAATGGACCTGTTTCCATGACAGATTTATTTTTGTAATTTCAAATTGCACATTTCCATGGTTCCTTTAAATCAAAGCTAAAAACCCAACTGTTTCGAGTTGCCTTTAATTAGTAGTGAAAGTTGATCAACTTATTTGATGTGTATCGATGATTTTGATGACATTTTACAAAATGTAATATTTACTGCTTGTTTCACAACTAGTGACTGTATGAACCAGTCGGTGTGAACCAGTCTGTATGAACCAGTCGGTATGAACCAGTCTGTATGAACCAGTCGGTATGAACCAGTCTGTATGAACCAGTCGGTGTGAACCGGTCTGTATGAACCAGTCTGTATGAACCAGTCGGTGTGAACCGGTCTGTATGAACCAGTCTGTATGAACCAGTCGGTATGAACCAGTCTGTATGAACCAGTCGGTGTGAACCAGTCTGTATGAACCAGTCGGTGTGAACCAGTCTGTATGAACCAGTTGGTATGAACCAGTCGGTGTGAACCAGTCTGTATGAACCAGTCTGTATGAACCAGTCGGTGTGAACCAGTCTGTATGAACCAGTCGGTGTGAACCAGTCTGTATGAACCAGTTGGTATGAACCAGTCGGTGTGAACCAGTCTGTATGAACCAGTCGGTGTGAACCAGTCTGTATGAACCAGTTGGTATGAACCAGTCTGTATGAACCAGTCGGTGTGAACCAGTCTGTATGAACCAGTTGGTGTGAACGGGTCTGTATGAACCGGTCTGTATGAACCAATTGGTATGAACCAGTCTGTATGAACCAGTCGGTGTGAACCAGTCTGTATGAACCAGTTGGTGTGAACCGGTCTGTATGAACCGGTCTGTATGAACCAGTTGGTATGAACCAGTCGGTGTGAACCAGTCGGTATGAGCCAGTCTGTATGAACCAGTCGGTATGAACCAGTCGGTGTGAACCAGTCAGTGTGAACCAGTCGGTATGAGCCAGTCGGTGTGAACCAGTCAGTGTGAACCAGTTGGTATGAACCAGTCTGTATGAACCAGTCGGTGTGAACCAGTCTGTATGAGCCAGTCTGTATGAACCAGTCGGTATGAACCAGTCGGTGTGAACCAGTCGGTATGAGCCAGTCTGTATGAACCAGTCGGTATGAACCAGTCGGTGTGAACCAGTCAGTGTGAACCAGTCGGTATGAGCCAGTCGGTATGAGCCAGTCTGTATGAACCAGTCGGTATGAGCCAGTCTGTATGAACCAGTCGGTGTGAACCAGTCAGTGTGAACCAGTCGGTATGAGCCAGTCTGTATGAACCAGTCGGTGTGAACCAGTCAGTGTGAACCAGTCGGTATGAGCCAGTCTGTATGAACCAGTCTGTATGAACCAGTCGGTGTGAACCAGTCTGTATGAACCAGTCGGTGTGAACCAGTCTGTATGAACCAGTTGGTATGAACCAGTCGGTGTGAACCAGTCTGTATGAACCAGTCGGTGTGAACCAGTCTGTATGAACCAGTCTGTATGAACCAGTCGGTGTGAACCAGTCTGTATGAACCAGTTGGTGTGAACGGGTCTGTATGAACCGGTCTGTATGAACCAATTGGTATGAACCAGTCTGTATGAACCAGTCGGTGTGAACCAGTCTGTATGAACCAGTTGGTGTGAACCGGTCTGTATGAACCGGTCTGTATGAACCAGTTGGTATGAACCAGTCTGTATGAACCAGTCGGTGTGAACCAGTCGGTATGAGCCAGTCTGTATGAACCAGTCGGTATGAACCAGTCGGTGTGAACCAGTCAGTGTGAACCAGTCGGTATGAGCCAGTCGGTGTGAACCAGTCAGTGTGAACCAGTTGGTATGAACCAGTCTGTATGAACCAGTCGGTGTGAACCAGTCTGTATGAGCCAGTCTGTATGAACCAGTCGGTATGAACCAGTCGGTGTGAACCAGTCGGTATGAGCCAGTCTGTATGAACCAGTCGGTATGAACCAGTCGGTGTGAACCAGTCAGTGTGAACCAGTCGGTATGAGCCAGTCGGTATGAGCCAGTCTGTATGAACCAGTCGGTGTGAACCAGTCAGTGTGAACCAGTCGGTATGAGCCAGTCTGTATGAACCAGTCGGTGTGAACCAGTCAGTGTGAACCAGTCGGTATGAGCCAGTCTGTATGAACCAGTCGGTGTGAACCAGTCAGTGTGAACCAGTCGGTATGAGCCAGTCTGTATGAACCAGTCGGTGTGAACCAGTCAGTGTGAACCAGTCGGTATGAGCCAGTCGGTATGAGCCAGTCGGTATGAGCCAGTCTGTATGAGCCAGTCGGTATGAACCAGTCGGTGTGAACCAGTCAGTGTGAACCAGTCGGTATGAGCCAGTCGGTATGAGCCAGTCTGTATGAACCAGTCGGTATGAACCAGTCTGTATGAACCAGTCGGTGTGAACCAGTCAGTGTGAACCAGTCGGTATGAACCAGTCGGTATGAGCCAGTCGGTATGAGCCAGTCGGTATGAGCCAGTCTGTATGAACCAGTCTGTATGAACCAGTCGGTATGAGCCAGTCAGTGTGAACCAGTCGGTATGACTGGCGGCTTTTATGATCTGACCCACTTTGAACCTTTTGTTGTTGAAAACACAAATCAATTTGACTTTACTAGTTAGAAAGAGATGGTGGACAAATTTACTAATATTTTAGGCTTTATATGAAAATATGGGACATTGAGTTCATACGCAGTACAAGTACATAAAAATTATCTTTATTCGAACATGGATGGTCTCAGTGTTTGGTTTTTTTATGGACATGCAGGCATTGACCAACTGTTGCACAGTGAGAAATATTTTTATTTTATTTCTACATTTCCTTTGCATTATTTTGTTGTTAAAAACATAAATTAATTATATTCAGCGTTACCATTAATATTCATTTGAAGCTCCAAATGAACCATTTTTACAAACCAGATTAGGAAATGGCCTCCATTTGGGTTTTGATGGATAAATATTATCAGAATCACACAGAAGCTTAATCTCTGTGTTTATTTCTGCTTGTCTTCGTTCTTATTGGTTGTGACCTGCTGTTTCCCCCCCAAACTCTCACATTTACCCAGAAAAAGATTTGTTCCCGAGTGAGGTAGGAGGGGGTAACGCAGCTGTCAATGGACTCCCATCAGGTCAGTGTTATCATAAGCTCCCCATTAGCATCTCTGGCTTTTCTCTCTTTCAAGAATGGCAACAAACAAAATATTTACATGGAAATGAGTGAAATGTACCTAATTAGTTTCTCTCCTGGCATTGTTAGGCACCATAAAGATGGGGCTGAGTCGCTTTTGAGTTTCCCAGCTTGAGCTCAGCAGCTGCTCAGCAGTGAAGCCGAGGAATTCAGCAGGAAAAAGTTTTTAGATGTTTTTATGTTTACAGCTTAAATGAGGAATCAAAGCTGAGGAATCAGCAGAGGTGGACACAAAAACTACTCAAGTAAGAGTGGCACTACTTCGACAAAGAAAAGTAAAAAGTATCCGTCCAAAAAATTACTCAAGAGTAAAGAAATATTTGGTAAAAAGGTTTACTCAAGTACGAAGTAACTGGTCAAATGATCAGTAATTTAATATTTAAAGATTACGTCCTCAGACGGACCAAAATGTAAAAGAGTTCATGGAAATTTTGGTATTTTAATGACGAAGGTAGCAATAATTCAAGTAATACAAGAAACAAAAAAAATTACAAAATCTGGCAAAGAAAACATTTTTCCAAATTAGTTTCTTTCACTAACAGATTTATGAAACTTTAACAGAAACTGAAGGTGTGTCTGTGAATTTTTGGTTAAAACATGTTTGTTTTTCATTCAGTGGGTAGAAAATTCAGAAAATTTATTCAAGTTGAGAGTAAAATTTGCACTTTTTAAGCATAAAAAGCTTTTTTACGCATTATTTTTTACTACGCTTTATAAAGTTAGGCGTAGTAAAAATATTCCTAAAAGTACATTTAAAAAAAAAGTTACTAAAGTAAATGTAATTGAGTAAATGTAACCAGTTACTACCTAACTCTGACTTAGCATGTTAGCAATGAAGTTTTCAGAAAGAGGGAAGGAAAGCAGAGGTAATACACTCTTAAATAAAATAATTTTGCGGATTAAATGCACATTATGTGCCCCAGATCATGTATAATCAACTGAAGCTGAAACCTCAGCTATACTATAGATCTATGATTTAATGTTTTACATTTTAAGCAGCTTCACAGATGTCTAACATCATGTTTTTACTGTCACATTACAGCCCTTTCTAAAGCCAAACATTACTGAGGTTGTTTCATAGTATAAATCGTGTAAAAGCACACCTTGCGCTCTGCAGCAGGTTATGTTTTCATCCCTGAAGCCTTAAACTGAGCCTGGATCAGAGTCTCCAGAGCCTGCTGCTAAACTGATCTGAAGAGCAGGATTAGCCCTGTTCACAGGCTTTTCTGGGCTTTAATCTTTAATCCAAACCATAATATACACTACACCATCAGTGGCTGCCGCTTATTTCTGCATAAGATGAAACTGTCGCAGAGCACTTGGATGTCAAAGGCCACTTAAACAACAGCTGTTTGCTCAGAGCCTCCAGAGCCACCAGGTTTTGGTTGAACCATGAGATATGAAGGGATGACCGTTTGTTTTTTCACTCATTCAGGAGGAATTGCTGATCATAGCACTTCACTTTTGCTACATCATTGAATATCTGCAAAACGATGACTCAGCATTTATTTGAAACCAAGTGGAATCAAAAGATCCTGGTTAAAATATTGAAACATGCTTTTTTAACTAAACCCACTTAACCTTGCAGGGTGTTGGCGTGGGGTGTGTACTGTGTCCATTTTCACCAACAAAGGGAGCTCATGTGTGGAAAGTGAGGACATTTTCCCAGTCCACACTTTTATTTGGTTCAGTTGGAATATTCTCTGATCGTTAGGTTTAGAGGTAATTCACTGCAAAAACATGAAATCTTACCAAGTAATTTTGGTTTAGTTTCTAGTGCAAATATCTTAGTTCACTTGAAGTAAGACGAAATAACTTATAAGTTACCTTTAAGCGAGATAAATGAGCTTGTTTTAAGGCAATAATTCCTTAATATTGATGAAAATGTTCTAGTTCCACTGGCAGATTATTTCAATTATAGGAAGACATTTTTCTCATGTTACCAGTGATATAATCTGAAAGTGGAACTAGTATTTTTTCATCAATATTCAGAAATGATTGACTTAAAAACAAGCTCATATTTCCTGCTGAAAAGTTACTTGTTGGATTTGATTTATTTCAAATGTGTTAAGATATTTGCAACAGGAATTAGACTAAAAATACTTTGTAAAATTTTGTGCTTTTGCCAAGTATTTTTTGCCTCCAACATGGTGAAAATATTTCAAATCACTGCATCCAAATGGCTCACATTTCACACACAGTCCATACCGTTAACATCCCTCCAGATTCATCAGATCCTTTGGTTTTCTCCCCTCTACCGGGAGGAGGCTGGGGAATTTCCCGGCTCTCCTCTGCGCTGCCGACCCGGGGTTAATAGGTGTTCAACCCTCCTATTATCCAGGAGCGTTTGTGAATTACCAGCAGAGTGATGTTTACCACTGATATCATATATATATGCTAATGTGGATCCTTAATTGGGTGGGAGACGCTGAGGGGTTGCAGTCGAGTGTAAAATTGATTTGTGAGGGCCGATATTTTATTTGACGGTAGCGGCCGAAGTTGTTGGCAGGAGTCTGGTGAAAAAGTAGCTCCGTTTCAGAAAAAATAGACTAAAACTCTCCTATGATGATGGATTAATGTGTTTAATATGATACAGTTCTGGAAAAAAATGAAGATATAGGATATCAGGAAGATATCAAGAAGAGTTCAGAGCTCAGGAAGAGTTAAAACATCAGCATTGTTGTTTCTAAATGAATATAAACTTGTTTTCTTTGCATTATTCGAGGTCTGAAAGCTCTGCATCTTTTCGTTATTTTGACCATTTCTCATTTTCTGCTAATAAATACGAAATGTTTGGTTGGATTTTCAGAGACATGATGTCAGTGGTTCAAAAAGAACAATGTTCATTTCACTCAAACATTTACCTATAAAAAGTAAAATCAGAGAAACTGATAATTTTAAGTTGTCTCTTAATGTTTCCAGAGCTGTAAAAAGAAGCACATTTTCATAACTTTCTGCTGTTTTTATGTTTTCATCTTTGCAAAGATGCAAAAAAGGGTTTCATTCAGAAGAAACGAGTGTTCTGCATTCTTTGGTATTGTGCAGTGAATAATGCACTCAGTTATATTTTATTATTATTTGTAATTAGTACAATAAATTTAATTAACCTCCATGTTTGTGTTGTGTGTACACAACACAAACATGAGGTCGGTGGTAAATCTCTCCAAATACAATGTTGTTTTTTGGAAAATACATCTTTAGTCTTTAGACTTGATGTCACAATATTTTTTTTACCTGCAAACATCCTCTTCAGTCCAAGGAGGGACTGAATATTCCTGAGTTTCTTTTTGTCGGTCTGCTACGGAAGAGGATTAGGGCCACTGGAAAAAAATAAAATAAAATCCGACTTTAATCTCAGAATTCTGAGATTAAAGACAGAACTGTTTTTTTTTTTTTTTTTTTGGTTTGTTTTTTTTCAGTGGCCCCAGTCCTCCTCCGTAGTCTGCCATATTGGATTTTATAAAGTTTTTTCTTGGACTTGCAGTGGATGGCCAGTAGTGGGCAGAGTGTTGTATGATGCACTAGTGTCCACTTCAGTGGTCTGTGTGCATTTATAACTTAAAAATCCACCAGAAACACAAGAACATGGCTTTTAGGCGTCTGTCCACTTCAGTGACCATTATGCATGAAAGGGATATTCGAACTGCACCAGATTTCACTTCAACTGAACCGAGTTTGAGGATTTTAGGCCGACCAGGATTCGCTTTTTTGGTCTTTACTCCAGTTTGATTCACTCCTAAACAAACAAACTGGACTTTGAAGGCAAACAAACTAGAGCTTGATTTAAGTGGACTAAGCAGGGCTGGTGTGAATGCACACTATAACGCCAGGAGCAGTGGTTTTTATTGGGGTGGCTGTACAGGGTGTCATTAGAAAGATGGGAGGAAGCAGCTGGTAAAACAAAATTTAACTTCTGTTATGTAATATCTGTCACTTCCACCTTAATATAAAGTTCTGTTGCATGTGGTTGTTGAGGATTTGGATCCCCTGCTTAATACTGAGAGTAGTGTGACCAGGTTATGAGCTTTTTTCCAAACTGCGCTGCATTTTATCCTGCCTCAGTCTCAGATGATTCCCATCACTTTGGCTAGTTTGGGGTTGGCAGAAGGAGGAGTTTGCCTTAGGCCCCATTTATAAGAACCACTAATGGACACCAGGACTCTGACCTAAAGAAACAAACTTCATCAGTTCTTCATCTGATACCTCAGCTCTTTAAAATCTGTTTGAAAATCCAAGAGTTTCCCCTGTTTCTGTTTTTTTCTTAGCACCTAATTGTGATTCTCAGTGTGTAAATCAAGCACGCTTGGACAAATATGTTTTCCTTTGATAAGTTGAATTTCATCTCATGTGCCAGGCTCCGCTCCCTCTTTGTGGCTCAAGCCGAAGGTTTTAAGCTGCCGTACGTGAGCTGCATGGCTGAACGTCTGCGGGCTTTGAAACAAACAGCCTGCGAACTCTTTAAGTATATTATCGGCCAAGTTCTTTTAAGAGCACGTTGCTAAAGAAGCTTACCATTTAATTAATGTAACTTCAGCAAGATTACACCCGGCCCAGCCTTGTAAGCAGAGGCAGAGTCTTATTGACCTTCTATGCAAGAGCTTAAAGACGCAAGAATGGCGTTTTTACTCAACTTTGATGGGATAACTGGTATAATCTTACATAGGAATGGGAAGAATAAAGTGTTTTAAACATAATTCCCATCCAACCTCTGAGAGGCCCTGCGTGACGCTCAAGTGGCCCACTGTGAAGCGAAAACTTTCCTGTTTCCTGAAGTGAAGCTCGACTCTACGAAGCCTAGTTTTGTTTTTGTTCAGGATTTAAAGAAAGATTCATTTTGGGACAGTTTAAGCTCAGAAAACATCAGCTTCAAAAACAACATGTCCTGTTCATTGATTTTAATACAAATTGATTTCTGAGGATCTAGAAAATCTAGAAAAACTTTAATATAGAAATAATGTTGATTTTATTTGATTGACTGACCAGTTGTGACACAAACTGGTCAGCTAACAAATAACATAAATCATGATAACAAATAATAGCATTAAACAAAAATATCATCATAATATTTGGTGTTATCAAAATTAATTATTCCCTTTAAGTTAACAGATATTTAATACAATTCTTGTTTTATAAATATGAAATAAAATTTCATTTTTTAAAATGTTTTTTGGTCCTTTTCTCCACCCAAAACCTCAATTTTCAGACCTAATACTATCCCAGATGTTACCAACAACCCCCAAAGCCTTTTTCTGCTTTTTCTTTCTTTTTTTTGTGTTTTTGGTGTTGCCCTTTCAAACATTCTTTAACAGTGGGATAAAGACGACGGGAGGGATTGGGGGAGATTAGACTACGGGATCCTGCAGGCATTGTCTGAGAAACTGGAGATAAAAAAAAGGGGGTGAAGAAGAAAAAAAAAACGTTGGTTTGGTTTTGATTCTGGGGTCTGGGGGGCAGGGAGGGACTGCAGAGGGAGGGGGCGTAATGGCGGCGGTGGGGGCGGAGCCAGGAGGCTCAGAGTGCAGGTGGTTCTGCTGGCTGGGCGGTCAGCCGCCATGTGGGCTCAATAAAAGGATATGGATATTTGGAGACGCCCGGGCTTTCTGTTTTCTCTTTCTGATTTTGTGTGACAGAAGAGATTTCAAAAGCTTAATCTGATCTACATTTCTTCCCAGATGTCCTGATTCCCCTTATGGATCTTGATTATTGATATTTTTATTTAAAATAAAATAAAAAACACACGAAAGATCATTGATTAATTTCGGATGGATCATTCTCAACAAATGTGTTTTATAAAAAGTCACAAAAGACATGTTGGTTTTTCATCCTAATATCTATTTTTAAAAACACCAGTGGGATCCATTTGCTTAAAAAAACAACTTTGTAGCTATAATGTTAAATATTGGCTTTGTGGTTAAGACTACAGTAACAGGACATATTAGCTCTGTGCA
The DNA here is from genome assembly GCF_051168715.1 of Poecilia mexicana. Lineage (NCBI taxonomy): Eukaryota > Metazoa > Chordata > Actinopteri > Cyprinodontiformes > Poeciliidae > Poecilia > Poecilia mexicana. The sequence continues at coordinate 17,461,038 of NW_028263370.1, read as the reverse complement.
ATTTGACATTTTGAAAATAAATCTGCTAAATGGAAACAGAGCAATTTTGAAAAAAGGTGGTTCTTTGGTCGTATTGAAATCTGCTTGTTTCAAAATGGAAACACTTTTTTCTCATCACACGAGTCACATGATCAGCTGGATGTTGATCATTTTAATAATTTATTACATGAACAAACTTTTTCATGCGTGATTTTTATTGCATTTCTTATTTAATGGCCAAATTGTGTTTTTTCAACATTAGACTTTGAACGCAGCGGATATACAGAATAACAGAGTTCAACAAAGTATATTACATGTTTATATCACTTTAACAGAGTTTTCCTTCAACAGCTATGAGACGTCTCTAAGTGCAAATTTTGCAGGTATGATTGTTAAGATGACAATAAGAATGTATATTTCAATGTTATTTTATTTGCTTGAAGAAACATCTAAAATAACACAAAAAGTATTTTTTGTCACTGCAAAAGTGGTTTCTTGTTGCTGTTATTCAGCATCTTCCTTCATCTTCTGTGATTCTCTAATTCTGCCAAACTCACTTGCTAAACATCAAGGAAGATAAACGAGAATCTCTGATTGCACAAAAACACAAAATCTAAACAAGAGTTTTATGGCTGGACTTTACTGCAAACATCTTACTGCACTTGAAATAAGACAAAACTAACACATAAGTAGCTTTTCAGCAAGAAATATGAACTTGTTTTAAGTAATAACCCCTTAATATTCATATTTGCAGATTGTTTCACTTATAACACGGGAAAATATCTTGTTATAAGTTAAATAATCTGGCAGTGGAACTAATATATTTCAGAAATATTGAGGATTTATTGACTTAAAAGAGGCTCCTATATGTGTTTTTGCAGAAAAAGAGAAACTGTTTAATTGATTCTCTTGTTCAAATCTTGGCAGTTTTTTATTTTTTTTTATTTTCTTTTGTCCAAATGTTTTGTTGATGAAATGGAGACATCTGTCATGGGACCCATCTGAGGGGCGTTTCTTATCCGCTGCAACAACTGAGGATCATTTTCACTTTGCTTTCTGTGAGCAAATGTTGTTATGTAACTCTTCCCATAAAGATCTATTTATGAAAGCTTCAGGTTTCCAGTAGTGCCCCATATTTAGAAGAGTTTGTTTAGGAAGGCTTGAAACTGAGACAGCATTCTGATTAATTATTTACACTTTCCTCAGTCGTTGTGTTACCCCGTCATATTGTTCTCTTCTATTTAGGTTATATATTCAGGAGGTTGTTTTAGAGACCTGTATAAACGGATAATAACACATTTCAGCCAAATTATTATCATTTGAATGAACCCAAAGCTTTGTCTTTTTTAAGAATATCAAGAGGCTTCAGCCAAAACCATAAAATCAGCAAAACTTGCCCTTTATACTGTTACGTTTTAAAAACCTTAACATCACTTTAACCAGCTTTAGAATCTCATAAATTTAGTCTCGTTTCAGATACATTTACTTTCAAAACAAACAGGTAAGCTGTGAGTTACAGGAAAAAACACATCCCTTAAGGTCACACTGTAAAATTTGAAGTTGGTTTAACTTGAAAACAAAAGTCCACCTGCTGCCTTGAAAATGCAATTTAAGTCACAAGAAAATTTTATTGGTTTTAACTCAGAAATTAAAGTTCAAGAAGTTGATTTAACAACAAGAGGCAAGTTGTCTAAACTTTGTTTTTTAAGTTCATTAATCTTGAATTGTGACTTAATACTGCAAATAATTTTTTCACAATATGCAACCAAAATCTGTCCTCACATAGTTAAAGAGCCACATTTCTCTGTTATTTTACTCTCAGTATCGAGTTAAAATATCTCCTTATTTTACTTTAGAATAATTTAAATTCTTGTTTCAAGTTGCATGAACAAAATTTCTGATCTGATGATGAATTTTATTAAACTTCACAATGAATTCAGCTGAGAAACATTTAGTGTGAACAGGACTTTATCCTCAGGCTTTAAAATAAATATTTTCCTTAATAAAACACCAGAGTCAGATCAATGTGACGCTCTTCCATCTCAGGATACAGAATCATGCCGCTAAGCATTCTGGGAAATAGTTCCCACTCCTGCCTTTTTCTTCTTTCAGTTTTTTAAGTGCTAACCAAAAAACTCTAGTTTATTCAACTCCTGGAGGTTTGAAAACAATTAATAAAAAGTTAACACAACTTACTGCTGTAAGTTTATCTTTCACAAACTCACAGTTAGGATCTAAATCTGAAACTGGATTCATTTATCTGACTTAAAGAGTAGAAGACACAACTAAATGCAGCTCAAATGTTTTGCAGTGTAGCGGCACTAATGCTGATTAATTTGTTTTTGGGGTCTGCTGATCGGTGGGGGGTTATCAGCTGGTTATCAGCTGCCTGTTACAGATCCGATTCAGATGTCGGCTAATTAACACCTGCTGAATCTCTAATCTGCTTCCATTCATGTGCTAAAGTGAACAGGCCTTAATTGTTATTTCCTTTTGTCTTTAATGTGTTTTGGTTTCAAAACATCCACATGACAGGAAGATGGATGAAGCTGACAAACAGTTATTGTTTAATTTGATGCCTTTGGTTACGTCTCACTGCTTGTTTATTTGTTTTTATTGTATCCTCACTTTAATATTTTAATGTTTTTACCGGTTCAGTCAGAGGAAAAACTTACTTCAGTTTATTCTCTGTCTTCTTAAAACTGACGCCGCTATACATAAAAAAAAATGTATTCCTGCAAATGAATAAACAAAAGCTTTTATTGTGAAAAGTCTTATGTGTTCTCAGATCAGCAGAAGTGGCTGATCTGAGAACTCAGATTCATTTTAAGTCACATTTTCAAATGATATTGAAAGATTTCGCCAAAGAGCTGAAAACTGGCGCCCCGGTGGCTTCAGTTTGTCATGATGGAGTCAGCGCAGCCATTAGCCGGCCAGATTGATTCATTACACTAATGTGAGTCTAACCCTGTTGGCCCTGTTGAAATGCGTGCAATATGACACTCCTCAAATTTGTTCTAACACATGCCCTGGGGAGCCAAACAGAGCCAGCGCTAATGGGGGAGGTGGAGCCAATTATGCAGAGCAGAGCTGACTGTCAACAGATATTAGGACGGTATCTGTTGTGGCTGCTATCAGCAGGACCAGCCTCCTCACACACGACAAATCCACATCTTCTCCCAGAATCCCCCTCTGCTACGCAGTTTGGCGTTTAAAGATGCAGCAGGAGGAGCTGCAGAGTCTCGGATGGAAAAGTTGTTTTTAAAGTGAATCTTTAAGGCATCCGCGTCACTTTGAGATGAGGATGATGGATTCAAGCTCGATTATTTATCTGATATATACAGTAGTTACATTTGATTCATTTATTTGAAAATATTTACTTTTGGGAGTATTTTTACTAAAATGTACTTTTTATTTTTACTTGAGTAATTATATTATGAAGCATTTCTACTTGAGTAAAATGTCTATTTTCTACCCACTGAATGAAAAAAACATGTTTTAACATGTTTGCTAACACACTGCAGTATGAGTTGGGTTGTAACTGGTTACATTTACTCAATTACAGTTTCTTGAGTCATTAAAAATAGCATTTTTCCTACGCTGTAGTTTTTTACTACTTGAGTGATTGTGTTAAGAAGTATTTCTACTCTTGAGTAAACTTTCTGGATTTTCTACCCACTGAATGAAAAACAAGTTTCAGCCAAAAATTCATCAGTCACAGAGACAAACCTGCAGTTTCTGTTAAAGTTTCATTAGATTTTTATTGAAAAACCTGATTTGGAAATTTTTTATTTTGCTTGATTTTGTTATTTTTTGTCATTTATGCTCTTTTTTACCCTTAAAATACAAAAATTTCCACTTAACTTTATATTTTTGTCCATCTGATGATGTAATTTTTAAGGATGATTAAATGATTGATAATTTGATCAGTTACTCAGGGCTTGAGTAGATTTTTTACCAAATACTTTTTAAAAAAATATGTTGAAGTAGTGCTACTTTTACTTGAGTAAAATTGTTGGGTACTCTGCCCACTTTTGGCTACGCATCACAAAATGTACCAGAACTTTTAAATAGCTTATGGACCATTTTCATTTATTTTCAATACAGAATTCATTGATTTTTGAACCAGAGCCAGGCAGTTTTGTAGTTTACATCTTAATCTGAAGAGCAGTTTTCTGCCTCTTGACACCTCAGATGTTCTTACTTTTATTTCCAATTTATACACATGTTAAGAGTTTGTATGATTCCTGATTCTTGTTCCCATTTAAACTGGAATGATATGGAAACCTTTTATTTCGAAACAAAAAAGTAGCCCATACCATAAATTGAAAAAAAAAAAAAAAATCAAGTAAAAATAACACATCCATCACAACGCAGATAACAATTATTCCAGTATTTTAATAAAAAAAGCTACATGTTGCAGTTGTTAGAGCTCTTACATCAGTTTATACACAACTTTACATGTTATTCATGACAAACATTTTTACTTGCAGCTGTTCATCATGAAAGTCTGAAAGCGTCCTGATTGGTTTATTTCCAGTTTCTTCATTGTAGCTTTACTGTAGTTACACCACAGGTTTGATTAGATGTTTGTTTATCTATCCAACACGAACTGATTAGATAAATGAAACAATTTATTTATTTCCAGATAAGAAAAATCTAAATAAATCTCACAATTTGTTTCAAACACAAATAACAGAAAATCAATATATTTGATTCATGAAAACATGTTTTTCCCAGTCAAAAGTGCTGAAAAACATATCAGTGAGGTGAAATGTACGCTGCTTTTTCTGTCACTGTTTATTACAAAAGCAAAGATCATTAATTAGAAGAAATATTTTCATCTTTATGTCAAACTTTAACTGTGATTTTTGCTTTTGCAATCAGAAAGGATTTTTGTTTTTCACAGAATCTGTTGCTGAGTTCAGATTAACGTTGAAACGTGATGATGAGTGAAGCCGCGTCAGACTGGGTGGTCTTTATTTACCTGAAGCTGAGGGAGATTTCTGCCCCCTGCGAGCCGCAGCCGTCCCCTGAACCGCCCTAAAGTCTGTCAACACCCGACCAAAACTCTGAGCCTGAAACAACCCAGATAACGACCGCCATCCAAATGTGCCGACGGCTGCATCAGAAGTCTTTCTGTGGAAGTCAGTGGTCATGGGAAGGCAAGTTATTCATTTTGTGTTGAATCAACCAGAGTTTTCAGGTTAGCACTTAAAAATCTGAGAGAAGAAAAAGACAGGAGTGGGAACTATTTCCCAGAATGCTTAGCGGCATGTTTCTGCATCTTGAGATGGAAGAGCGTCACATTGATCTGACTCTGGTGCTTTAAGTAGTTTTTTTTAACTTGGTAATGTGAGTAAAATAACAGATAAATGTGGCTCTTTAACTGGGTGAGGACAGGTTTTTTTTTTTTGCATATTGTGAAATAATTATTTTTGATTAAATTGCAAATTGTTTTAATTTACAATTTGAGTTTTTACTTGAATTAAAACTCACAATTCAAGATGAATGAACTTAAAAAACAATGTTTAGACAACTTGTCTCTTGTTAAATCAACTTCATGAACTTTGATTTCTGAGCTAAAGCCAGAACAACGTACAGACATTTCAATACAACGTCTGTACGTTGTAATGTCAAGGCAGCAGGTGGACTCTCATTCTCAAGTTAAACCACCTTCACATGATTTTCAGTGTGAACTCTAAACGATGGGTTTTGTTCCCGTTTATTAAGTGCAGGAGGAATTAAAAAGTGGTAACCGCGCTGCCTGACAGCTGGGCTTCTCCGTGCCGTGGGCCTGGCGGCCTCACCGGTGCCACTCCTTCCCCCCTGAAGGCCACATTCTTCCAGATCCATGCTGTCTGAGCAAACTGCCCTTCTGAGGCATCCTGACTGGCCACTGCCTTGGCAACATGCATTGTTGCTCGATGCAAATCTGCTCACACTGGGACAGAGGCTCGGGGAGGGGGCATCCTGGGCTCAGGAGCCGGGATAGAGAAAGGAGGCAGGCCAATAAATGAAAGTTTGCCTTAAATCCTCAGGATAATAGAGGCAGAGGTTGGGGCCGAGGCTCGAAGCCGAGATAAACAGAGGGATTACTCCTTGGTTTTGCATCACTCGCTCTCCTCTGGGTGGCCCTCAGCCATCAGGAAAGCACAGAGGGGAGAGGGGCTGGCGAGAGAAGAAAAAACGTTTAACGCATGGACATTCTCACAGCACATGGGGGAAAAGGAGTGAGCCTAATTCCATCAAAGACTGAGAAATTAGCAATTAATTTATTCCAACCTCCCTGCCCCTGCTCCTTTTCTATTTTCAGCCCAATTGTTGGTTAGTTCTGCAACATCTGGTCCAGAACAGTCAGCGCGCCTGATGACGGATGCACCGTCCATTAAAGTAGAAAGGCAGAGAAAATCTTCCCCTTTTCATTCATTTCTTGTCCATGGGAGATTAGTTTGGTATGAAGAAAGTAATCATTAAAAATGTTGCTCCTTTTGCAGGCCATGCATATCCACCACGGGCAGCGCCTTTATTTGCAATTGTAATTTAGAGAATAATTAAAGAAGTTAAATGATTTTGTAAATGTAGAACAACTTGAGTCTTTGTACTCAAGGGTGCATGAACCTGCACCTTATGGCTGGTTGCTCCGATAAACCCGGTAATGAAAGAATGCAGCACCGCACTAATGACAAATTTTTGGAGTGTATTGGATTTGCTCAGCCTGCAGCTCACACTGACGCTGATGAACTGCAGAGCAGGAGGCTGGTAGCAAACATCGGGACTGATTTTTACAACAGGACATCAGTTATGTAATTTTTATTACAAAGCAAATCAATAAAAAAATAATTTGCTGATACCTATGAGGAAATTAGATGTGTGCAGCAACCTGCAAGTTTTATAAACTAGATATAATGAAATGTATTTTAAAATCCAATCCAGCATTTCAAAATATTTGTATTTATTTAAGTAATTTAACAAAATTTAATAAACATGTTTAATTTGTAACTGAGCGCCTTTAAATTAAAGCCTGAATATTTTTAAAATGTATAAAATAAAAAAAGACTTACAGTTGAAACCACTCATTTACATGCAGTTCATAAAAGACAAATCATTTCTGCATTTTAATGTCACATTTATGAGAAAGGGTTTTTTTTTAAAGAGAGAAACAGTTTTCAAAGTCAGTTTAACTTTCTAAATTCTCTGAAAACTCAAATGATGTTAAAGTTTTGTAACTTTCGCTGTAATTTGATTTCAATCAAATTTGAGTTTGGAAAGTTTTTCTTTTGCTTGTGTGTTATTTTGTAATTATGTTATTTATATGAATTATTAAAATAACAAAATTTCCACTTAACTATAAATTTCGGTCTCCCTGGTTTTGTAATTTTAAAAATGAAATGATTGATGTTTTAATCAGTTTCTCTACTTGAGCAAACTTTTTACCAAATACTTTCGTACTCTTTCTGGAGTCATTTCTGGAACCCTTGAACGGCTTTTTTTTTTTTATTATTTTATTTTAAAATGAGTAAAAGTTCAACTCTTACTTGAGTTCAACTTTTGATTCTGTGAAAACAGAAAAGGAACTTGAATCAACAACCACATAAAGACAAACTGGCAAAGAACTGAAGCAGAAACAGTTTTTTCTGTTCTTCTGATGAGCTGATGAGGAGCAGGTGGGTAGATTGAGAAAAGCACAAGCTGCAGCTGCCATTAAGAAAAATCAGCAGCAGTAAAACAGAAATGGGTACGGGACAGAAATGGAGGAGAGAAACAAAACAAAGTTTAACAAATATGGGAAAAAAATCTGATAAAAACCCTTTAGTACTAAATCATTCATGTCTGACATAAAGATTGCAGAACGACTTATGCAACGATGAATGAAATGAAATCAGCTGGGAAAGCAAAATGCCGACCTCATCGTTGTTCTATGTTTACCAAATGAACAGCAGCTGTTCACTATTACACACCCGAACTTCACAACTTCACCTCGGTACGTTCCTCTGCGACCGTTTGGCATTTTGAATGCTGTATGTGAACCTTTTAGGAGTAGTGTTGCCACGGTAACGTCAAAAATATGTTGATTTTACACACATGACGTATTTCAGCGTAAAACGATACAGACTTTCTAACCGTAGCCAGTTAGAAATACATCTACACTTCAGATCATTAGGCAGATAAATCACTGGTTTGAGTAAAACTAATATTTTCACATGGCAAATAATTTAGTAGCACGTTTAGTCGAATGATGGAAAACCTGTTGAAGCATGTTCAGACGAAGGCAGCACAACATGTTGGTTCTGGTGCATTTAGCTCTAAAACTGAGGGAGATGAGTTTGTCCAGACAGATAAAAGAAAAGCTGGAGAAAGAAACACACGAAGTAGAAAAGCTGATCAGATAAACTGATCCGAAATGTTTTAAACCGAAACCAGAAAGATGTAAAAGAAAATGAAAAACTTCCATTACTACAAATCAAAGAGAAGCAAAGACTCGAAGAATAATTCAGTTTTAAAGTACAGCTCTGGAAAAAAAAACACTTAAGATGATCAAATTTTACTCTTTATAGGTTCATGTTTGAGTAAAATGAACTTTGTTCTTTTATTCTATGAACTACTGACATCATGTCTCTGAAATTTAAAGCAAAAATTTAGTTTTTATTAGTAGAAAGTGAAAAATGGTCAAAATAAAAAAGATGCAGCACTTTCAGACCTCAACAATGCAAAGAAAACAAGTTCATATTCATTTAGAAACAACAACACTAATGTTTTAACTCAGGAAGAGTTCAGAAATCATTATTTGGTGGAAAAACCAGGAGGTTTTTTCCAGAGCTGTATGATCTTTATGATCTTTACCAGCTTCTAAAACCTGAAACATACAAAAAACACAGATTTAATAAACACAGATGAAGCCAAAAGCTCAAAAGTTTGTGAAACACGAAGCCAGTTCCTAAACCTGTAGCTGCATATGAGAAAAAACAAAACAGTAACTTATATTAAGTCTCCTTCTAAGGACGAGAACAAAATTATGACTCTTAAACTGAAATCTGTCTTATATTTGTAAAACTCAATTTCTGTTCTCAGATGTTTGTGCTTTTTTGGGTTTCCTTTACATTTGATCACGTAACTCGTTCGATGGGATAAAAGTGTTTCAATACGGCTGAGAAATACCTCATCTGAGCGCAAAAACTTGAGTTTCTTCGATTTGCGCAGTTTTAAAGTTAATGGAAATGCAGCAGTAGTCTCACATCATGCAGCTTTTCAATTACTCTGAATAAAGTGTTAGAAAACTGCAGCGAGACAGTTGCTGTAAACTCTGTAAGTCAAGCCACTTCAGCAGATGAATCCTAAATGAGGCGCTTTATTCACATCAGGAATTAAAAACGTGCTGCCATACTTCTGCTGTTTTACGTGAAAATTTAAAGTTCGTTCGTATTTCTTCTCGTAATGTAATCAAAAGTCTGACCTCGGCGCCATATTTTATTTTCCCATGATTCTCTTGGCAGCATCTCGGCGAGGAAAACAGCCTGACATGACGGAAAGAAACTTGAAAGGACACAAAGGCACAAAGAGGCGGAGGGCGCAGCGGCTGGAGGCGGCCGTCTCGGGCCCAACCGAGGAGCCGGCCCTGCCATAAAGCCGGGCCACTCCATTTCTGAGCGAATGCTAATGAGATTGCTCTGATCCTTCTGCTGCTTCCCATGTTTTCAACACCTTCAAGGACCACATGGCGCTCACAGCATAAAGACAACTAAATGAGAAATCTGAGCGTTTTTTGTGATGCCGGGGGCCTCCTCGCTTTTCAACCTGGTCGCCCATTCAGCCAACCCTCCCCGAGACGGGAGGATGAAAAAAAGACGGTGCTGCAGGGGGGCGGATGGGTAAATAATAAAAAAAAAAAAGCATTTTGTGAATGAGAAGCAATAATCAATTTATGGCTGTGTGAGGAAGACGGATTGTCGGACGGGAAGCTGGAAGGGAGGGGAAAGCAAAGGAAGGGAGATGCTCACGTTTTGATTCTCTTCCTCACAGCCGCTGTAATGAGATCACTAACATCTTGAGCCGGCCTTCACTATGGCCGCCGAACAACGGGCCACCAGATGAAAGGTGAATGGGCGTAGGTTCCCGCTGACTGGCTCAGAAGCGCTTTAATAGCACAACGCTCTAAGAAAGGTTCCTGGGCAGTAGCTCATATTAGCAGCGAAGCACACTGCTTAATAGGATGATGCCTTTTGGCTTTTGTCATGAGATGATTAAGGGCTTCGTTGTCACCGGTGCCTGCAGAGCACAAGGCACTAGAACCCACTCTGACTGGCTTTATTGTCTGACTCCGTGTTGCAGAAAGGAGAGCTTTTGGTGAAAACACCTCTCAGGCAGCTATCAGGTGAGCTCTGCCTTTCAGGCTCACATACATGGCCTCCTTGAGCATATCTCAAGTGCTTTGTTTTCCTCTAAAGACCCTTAAATGTGTCACCATGTCCGGACGACGACAAATGCCAAAATGAGAGCAGCAGGCTGCTGCACACATGAGGCTGCACTGCAAAAACACAAAATCTGACCAGGTTTCCAATGCAAACATCTTAATACGCTTGAAATAAGACAAAACTAACTCATAGATGACTTTTCAGCAAGAAATAGGAGCTTGTTTAAGTCAATAATTCCTTAATGTTGGCAGATTGTTTCACTTACGGGGGGAAAAAATCCACCAATGGAACTGGAACTTTTTCATCAAAATTAAGGAATTAATTTTCATATTTCTTCCTGAAAAGTTCCTTATAAGTTCATTTCATCTTATTTTAACTGTTCTAAGGCATTTGCACCAGAAGCTAAACCAAAAATACTTGGTTAGATTTTGTGGTTTTGCAGTGTAGCCTGTAATTATCCTTGAACAGATTTCAATTCAAATACATCATAAAAACATAAAAAACATATCATATGGTCAACAGTTGTGAAAAAAAGTATCAGACATTGCATTGTAAAAATCATCAGTACACATCAAAATGTTGATGTGTATTTGATGGTTTACTGCTGTAAGTTCATCTTTCACAAACTCACATTTAGGTTCAAAATCTAAAACTGGCTAAATTTATTTGACTTGAAGAGTAGAAGACAGTCGACACAACTAAATGGGGCTGAAATGTTTTACAGTGTGGGTTCTTTATTTCTTCTGCAGAGGTTTAATGTAAACGTCCGTCAGTTTTAGATCTGTCCTGTGGCACAAGATCACTGAAAAGGCATGAAGTTAGCTCTACTTATGCTCTAAATAAAAGGAATATTGTGTTATACTGTCATCACAATTTAGCACATCTTGAAGGAGGCTGAGAAGAATGAAAACTGGCCAGTCTGACGTTAAACAGAGAATGCTCTATTTCCATTTTTTGCAATCAATGCGGGTCTTTTCAGTCAGGAGAGCTTTATACTCGGGATTAGTTTTGGTGACTTAAGAAGCTAGACCAGCGCCGTACCCCCACCATCTGCAACTGCTCCGCACTCCTTAACCCCCCTCCCACCCTCCTTAACCTTCTCCAAACCCCCCCAACCCTCACAAAAATAGCACAAGGATACCGCCACCCCTTTCACTCCTGCCTAACAAGGCAGCTCCGAAGCACAGGCCCACTCCAAGTAATTAAATCAATCCCTTTGTGTTCCCCGATATTCCCCTTCAGTGGGTGACTGCCCAAGATCTGATTACGACTCTTCATGCATATTCAAGCTACAACTTGCCAAGAACAACCGCATACTTTTTAAAAACAACTATTACCAATATCCTCATTTAAAAAAAAGGTTTCGGAGGTTTTTTCTGTTATTGTACAGTTTGTGAAGTCAAAGGTTTGATTCTGATTGACTGCTGAAGGAGGCGCGGTCGTCACCGACTGTCGAGGCCTCGGCGAATTTGGGGGAAAAAGGCGTAAGAAGAGAAGTTAGGGTCGAAGCCCGAAAGACAAATTGGATTAGCAAGTATTGGATTAAAGGTAAAACGGAGGGATAACAAACAAGAAAAGCTGCCTGTGATCACAGGCTTTAATATATTTCTTTTCCTCTTAGATCCCTTTATTCTCTCCCTCCCCCTTTTTCCTCCTTTCTTTCTTTCTTGAGTACAGATCCCAGGCTTAAGACAGACTTATTAAAACTGGGATTAATTTGTAATGCTCCCCTAACCCTCGGGGTCAACCGAAGATTTGTTATCTAAAGCAAACAGGAAAAATGTACTCCAACAACACGAGGCGTTAAAGCCGTGTCCGTGGGGCTTCGGGGAGACTTTAGCTTTGTGTGAAAGGTGTTATCCTGAGATATATAGGAGAGGAACGACAGCCCATTAGGGCACTCAAGGTGTGGATTAAGATGATAATTCAATGTTACAATTATATCTGGGTTTTTTAGAAGAAATATTAGGGATATATTTTTAAAAGGTCATGTAGAAATCACTAAGTGATGTAAGAAAACTCTCATTAACCTCATCTCTTTCATTTTTATTTAGTTTTTGAGAACTTACATCATCCTAAAATGATTTAAATGTTATTTTTATTTTATTTTCTATGGGAAACCAGTGAAGGGACAAAGCCGACCAACTTCCCAGCTGTCAGACCAACTACATCTACAGGTTTGTTGTTGGTCCTTAAAACCAAAATCTTCCTTTATTCTCCTTGATTTCAAAGGGTCATTAATCAACTTTTTAAGAATTTATAATACTTGTAAGAGATGCTACATTTCAGCAAAAACAAGCAGCTTCATCCATAATCTTTTTGAGTTGTTCAAATCTCACAGCATTTCTGAAAGAAAATGTGTTTCAGTGTAATTTTTTTGTTTTCATTCACTTTGCTGCTGTGAGACATTAAATGATGTTTCTGTTGCATTTTATTTCAGTTAACAGTGAAGATAAAACAAGATGGGTGAAAAGGACGACGCAA